>NW_027193560.1:0-66904 GCF_032444005.1 Ranitomeya imitator
GAATGACTGGTCCTCAGTGTTGTGAGAACGATGACTGGTTAAAATTTTTGGGTGTTTCTTGTTCAGTCCATAGGCCTACATCATGTGGCAAACCGGTGAGCATGTGGCTCTATTAGTATAGGAGATACCTGAAAACATATCACACTTTTCATCATAGTGCTTTTACCAATGCATAAAATGCATGGAGAAGTCATTTCGAATGACTGGTCCTCAGTGTTGTGAGACGATGACTGGTTAAAATTTTTGGTGGTTTCTTGTTCAGTCCATAGGCCTACATCATGTGGCAAACCGGTGAGCATGTGGCTCTATTAGTATAGGAGATACCTGAAAACATATCACACTTTTCATCATAGTGCTTTTTACCAATGCATAAAATGCATGGAGAAGTCATTTCGAATGACTGGTCCTCAGTGTTGTGAGAACGATGACTGGTTAAAATTTTTGGTGGTTTCTTGTTCAGTCCATAGGCCTACATCATGTGGCAAACCGGTGAGCATGTGGCTCTATTAGTATAGGAGATACCTGAAAACATATCACACTTTTCATCATAGTGCTTTTACCAATGCATAAAATGCATGGAGAAGTCATTTCGAATGACTGGTCCTCAGTGTTGTGAGAACGATGACTGGTTAAAATTTTTGGTGGTTTCTTGTTCAGTCCATAGGCCTACATCATGTGGCAAACCGGTGAGCATGTGGCTCTATTAGTATAGGAGATACCTGAAAACATATCACACTTTTCATCATAGTGCTTTTACCAATGCATAAAATACATGGAGAAGTCATTTCGAATGACTGGTCCTCAGTGTTGTGAGGACATGACTGGTTAAAATTTTTGGTGGTTTCTTGTTCAGTCCATAGGCCTACATCATGTGGCAAACCGGTGAGCATGTGGCTCTATTAGTATAGGAGATACCTGAAAACATATCACACTTTTCATCATAGTGCTTTTACCAATGCATAAAATGCATGGAGAAGTCATTTCGAATGACTGGTCCTCAGTGTTGTGAGAACGATGACTGGTTAAAATTTTTGGTGGTTTCTTGTTCAGTCCATAGGCCTACATCATGTGGCAAACCGGTGAGCATGTGGCTCTATTAGTATAGGAGATACCTGAAAACATATCACACTTTTCATCATAGTGCTTTTAGCAATGCATAAAATGCATGGAGAAGTCATTTCGAATGACTGGTCCTCAGTGTTGTGAGAACGATGACTGGTTAAAATTTTTGGTGGTTTCTTGTTCAGTCCATAGGCCTACATCATGTGGCAAACCGGTGAGCATGTGGCTCTATTAGTATAGGAGATACCTGAAAACATATCACACTTTTCATCATAGTGCTTTTACCAATGTATAAAATGCATGGAGAAGTCATTTCGAATGACTGGTCCTCAGTGTTGTGAGAACGATGACTGGTTAAAATTTTTGGTGGTTTCTTGTTCAGTCCATAGGCCTACATCATGTGGCAAACCGGTGAGCATGTGGCTCTATTAGTATAGGAGATACCTGAAAACATCACACTTTTCATCATAGTGCTTTTACCAATGCATAAAATGCATGGAGAAGTCATTTCGAATGACTGGTCCTCAGTGTTGTGAGAACGATGACTGGTTAAAATTTTTGGTGGTTTCTTGTTCAGTCCATAGGCCTACATCATGTGGCAAACCGGTGAGCATGTGGCTCTATTAGTATAGGAGATACCTGAAAACATATCACACTTTTCATCATAGTGCTTTTACCAATGCATAAAATGCATGGAGAAGTCATTTCGAATGACTGGTCCTCAGTGTTGTGAGAACGATGACTGGTTAAAATTTTTGGTGGTTTCTTGTTCAGTCCATAGGCCTACATCATGTGGCAAACCGGTGAGCATGTGGCTCTATTAGTATAGGAGATACCTGAAAACATATCACACTTTTCATCATAGTGCTTTTACCAATGCATAAAATGCATGGAGAAGTCATTTCGAATGACTGGTCCTCAGTGTTGTGAGAACGATGACTGGTTAAAATTTTTGGTGGTTTCTTGTTCAGTCCATAGGCCTACATCATGTGGCAAACCGGTGAGCATGTGGCTCTATTAGTATAGGAGATACCTGAAAACATATCACACTTTTCATCATAGTGCTTTTACCAATGCATAAAATGCATGGAGAAGTCATTTCGAATGACTGGTCCTCAGTGTTGTGAGAACGATGACTGGTTAAAATTTTTGGTGGTTTCTTGTTCAGTCCATAGGCCTACATCATGTGGCAAACCGGTGAGCATGTGGCTCTATTAGTATAGGAGATACCTGAAAACATATCACACTTTTCATCATAGTGCTTTTACCAATGCATAAAATGCATGGAGAAGTCATTTCGAATGACTGGTCCTCAGTGTTGTGAGGACGATGACTGGTTAAAATTTTTGGTGGTTTCTTGTTCAGTCCATAGGCCTACATCATGTGGCAAACCGGTGAGCATGTTGCTCTATTAGTATAGGAGATACCTGAAAACATATCACACTTTTCATCATAGTGCTTTTACCAATGCATAAAATGCATGGAGAAGTCATTTCGAATGACTGGTCCTCAGTGTTGTGAGAACGATGACTGGTTAAAATTTTTGGTGGTTTCTTGTTCAGTCCATAGGCCTACATCATGTGGCAAACCGGTGAGCATGTGGCTCTATTAGTATAGGAGATACCTGAAAACATATCACACTTTTCATCATAGTGCTTTTACCAATGCATAAAATGCATGGAGAAGTCACTTCGAATGACTGGTCCTCAGTGCTGTGAGAACGATGACTGGTTAAAATTTTTGGTGGTTTCTAGTTCAGTCCATAGGCCTACATCATGTGGCAAACCGGTGAGCATGTGGCTCTATTAGTATAGGAGATACCTGAAAACATATCACACTTTTCATCATAGTGCTTTTACCAATGCATAAAATGCATGGAGAAGTCATTTCGAATGACTGGTCCTCAGTGTTGTGAGAACGATGACTGGTTAAAATTTTTGGTGGTTTCTTGTTCAGTCCATAGGCCTACATCATGTGGCAAACCGGTGAGCATGTGGCTTTATTAGTATAGGAGATACCTGAAAACATATCACACTTTTCATCATAGTGCTTTTACCAATGCATAAAATGCATGGAGAAGTCATTTCGAATGACTGGTCCTCAGTGTTGTGAGAACGATGACTGGTTAAAATTTTTGGTGGTTTCTTGTTCAGTCCATAGGCCTACATCATGTGGCAAACCGGTGAGCATGTGGCTCTATTCGTATAGGAGATACCTGAAAACATATCACACTTTTCATCATAGTGCTTTTACCAATGCATAAAATGCATGGAGAAGTCATTTCGAATGACTGGTCCTCAGTGTTGTGAGAACGATGACTGGTTAAAATTTTTGGTGGTTTCTTGTTCAGTCCATAGGCCTACATCATGTGGCAAACCGGTGAGCATGTGGCTCTATTAGTATAGGAGATACCTGAAAACATATCACACTTTTCATCATAGTGCTTTTACCAATGCATAAAATGCATGGAGAAGTCATTTCGAATGACTGGTCCTCAGTGTTGTAAGAACGATGACTGGTTAAAATTTTTGGTGGTTTCTTGTTCAGTCCATAGGCCTACATCATGTGGCAAACTGGTGAGCATGTGGCTCTATTAGTATAGGAGATACCTGAAAACATATCACACTTTTCATCATAGTGCTTTTACCAATGCATAAAATGCATGGAGAAGTCATTTCGAATGACTGGTCCTCAGTGTTGTGAGAACGATGACTGGTTAAAATTTTTGGTGGTTTCTTGTTCAGTCCATAGGCCTACATCATGTGGCAAACCGGTGAGCATGTGGCTCTATTAGTATAGGAGATACCTGAAAACATATCACACTTTTCATCATAGTGCTTTTACCAATGCATAAAATGCATGGAGAAGTCATTTCGAATGACTGGTCCTCAGTGTTGTGAGAACGATGACTGGTTAAAATTTTTGGTGGTTTCTTGTTCAGTCCATAGGCCTACATCATGTGGCAAACCGGTGAGCATGTGGCTCTATTAGTATAGGAGATACCTGAAAACATATCACACTTTTCATCATAGTGCTTTTACCAATGCATAAAATGCATGGAGAAGTCATTTCGAATGACTGGTCCTCAGTGTTGTGAGGACGATGACTGGTTAAAATTTTTGGTGGTTTCTTGTTCAGTCCATAGGGCTACATCATGTAGCAAACCGGTGAGCATGTGGCTCTATTAGTATAGGAGATACCTGAAAACATATCACACTTTTCATCATAGTGCTTTTACCAATGCATAAAATGCATGGAGAAGTCATTTCGAAGGACTGGTCCTCAGTGTTGTGAGAACGATGACTGGTTAAAATTTTTGGTGGTTTCTTGTTCAGTCCATAGGCCTACATCATGTGGCAAACCGGTGAGCATGTGGCTCTATTAGTATAGGAGATACCTGAAAACATATCACACTTTTCATCATAGTGCTTTTACCAATGCATAAAATGCATGGAGAAGTCATTTCGAATGACTGGTCCTCAGTGTTGTGAGAACGATGACTGGTTAAAATTTTTGGTGGTTTCTTGTTCAGTCCATAGGCCTACATCATGTGGCAAACCGGTGAGCATGTGGCTCTATTAGTATAGGAGATACCTGAAAACATATCACACTTTTCATCATAGTGCTTTTACCAATGCATAAAATGCATGGAGAAGTCATTTCGAATGACTGGTCCTCAGTGTTGTGAGGACGATGACTGGTTAAAATTTTTGGTGGTTTCTTGTTCAGTCCATAGGCCTACATCATGTGGCAAACCGGTGAGCATGTGGCTCTATTAGTATAGGAGATACCTGAAAACATATCACACTTTTCATCATAGTGCTTTTACCAATGCATAAAATGCATGGAGAAGTCATTTCGAATGACTGGTCCTCAGTGTTGTGAGAACGATGACTGGTTAAAATTTTTGGTGGTTTCTTGTTCAGTCCATAGGCCTACATCATGTGGCAAACCGGTGAGCATGTGGCTCTATTAGTATAGGAGATACCTGAAAACATATCACACTTTTCATCATAGTGCTTTTACCAATGCATAAAATGCATGGAGAAGTCATTTCGAATGACTGGTCCTCAGTGTTGTGAGAACGATGACTGGTTAAAATTTTTGGTGGTTTCTTGTTCAGTCCATAGGCCTACATCATGTGGCAAACCGGTGAGCATGTGGCTCTATTATTATAGGAGATACCTGAAAACATATCACACTTTTCATCATAGTGCTTTTACCAATGCATAAAATGCATGGAGAAGTCATTTCGAATGACTGGTCCTCAGTGTTGTGAGAACGATGACTGGTTAAAATTTTTGGTGGTTTCTTGTTCAGTCCATAGGCCTACATCATGTGGCAAACCGGTGAGCATGTGGCTCTATTAGTATAGGAGATACCTGAAAACATATCACACTTTTCATCATAGTGCTTTTACCAATGCATAAAATGCATGGAGAAGTCATTTCGAATGACTGGTCCTCAGTGTTGTGAGAACGATGACTGGTTAAAATTTTTGGTGGTTTCTTGTTCAGTCCATAGGCCTACATCATGTGGCAAACCGGTGAGCATGTGGCTCTATTAGTATAAGAGATACCTGAAAACATATCACACTTTTCATCATAGTGCTTTTACCAATGCATAAAATGCATGGAGAAGTCATTTCGAATGTCTGGTCCTCAGTGTTGTGAGAACGATGACTGGTTAAAATTTTTGGTGGTTTCTTGTTCAGTCCATAGGCCTACATCATGTGGCAAACCGGTGAGCATGTGGCTCTATTAGTATAGGAGATACCTGAAAACATATCACACTTTTCATCATAGTGCTTTTACCAATGCATAAAATGCATGGAGAAGTCATTTCGAATGACTGGTCCTTAGTGTTGTGAGAACGATGACTGGTTAAAATTTTTGGTGGTTTCTTTTTCAGTCCATAGGCCTACATCATGTGGCAAACCGGTGAGCATGTGGCTCTATTAGTATAGGAGATACCTGAAAACATATCACACTTTTCATCATAGTGCTTTTACCAATGCATAAAATGCATGGAGAAGTCATTTCGAATGACTGGTCCTCAGTAGAGTTGAGCGACCTTGACCTTTTTAGAGTCGAGCCGGGTTTTGCGAAACCCGACTATGTCCAAAGTCGGGTCGAGTGAAATCGGCCGATTATGACGTAAAGTCGGGATCGACCGAAACACGAAACCCAATGCAAGTCAATGGGGCAGCATAGTCGGCAGTGAGTGGGGGCCAGGAAAACACCTAGAGTGGCCATTTTAATGTCAAAACCATCCATTCTTCTTAATGAAGCTTGTCAAGCGTAATTTACCTTATAATAATTGGAAGGCATTTGAAATTGGGGGTCATTTGGCTAAAGTTGTGGGGGGTAGGGCTGGTTCAAGTAATTAGTGGGCCCAGGAAATCTGGACCACGTCACGGCAGTGGAGCAGGGAGAGGTAAGTATTTCAACTTTGCAAGTGCTGTGAACCTGAGCAAGCAGGGGGGGCCCACTCGTTGGCATTGGCACTGGCACAGGGCCCCTCAAAGTACAGCGGTGTGTTTGCACGGCGGGGGCGCCTCCCACCGGCAGCAACACTTTTGCGTACTATGAGAGGCCCTGTGCCAGTGACGTCGCCAACTAGTATTCCTCCCCCCACCTGATGAAGGAACCTGCACTTTCATCTGCACCTTCCTCTTTGTCCCCGTGTAAGGTGGTATGGTATGCGGGAAGAGCAACCTGACTTTCAGCAGGGTCACAATGTTGTTGTGTAGCGTGCACGGGGAATGTTGCGTTATGGGTCAATGTACCAGCAGACTCATCTATCACTGGCTGGGCAATGGGCACGATGAAGTGGAAACACAGATATAGGCCCAAAGAAGAAAGTGGGCTAAATGCAGTTCAAAATTGGTAACACAGGAATAACCAGGGGGCATTGCAGTGGAGGACAACTGGAATGAGAGGCTGACACAGAGAGTAGGGCCAAATCAGTAAGTAGTCGAAATGCAGTTCAAAATTGGCAACCGTAGTAAACAGGCGGCACAGCTTTGTTCAGTGGAGGAGAACAGCAAGGAGTGGCAGACACCGATAGTAGGCCCCAAACCAACTAGTACGCCAAATGCAGTTGTTCCATTTAACCACAATTTAATGAGAGCCTGAAGATAGAAGCTCAGGAAAGGCAACCTGGGGAACACCTTGGAGTGTAACACACCATCTCTCTCCACCCCATACCCATTTTGTATGGCCTAATGCAGTGTACTTTTCTACAACTACTAAACGAGAGTCGGAAGACCGAAGCAATGGCAAGGAAACCTGGGGAACACCTTAGAGTGTAACACACCCTCTCTCTACACCCCATACCCAATTTGAAGGCCTAATGCAGTGTAGTTTCCAAGAACTACTAAACGAGAGCCGGAAGATCGAAGCTCAGGAAAGGCAACCTGGGGAACACCTTGGAGTGTAACACACCCTCTCGCTACACCCCATACCCAATTTGAAGGCCTAATGCAGCGTAGTTTCCAACAACTACTAAACGAGAGCCGGAAGATCGAAGCTCAGGAAAGGCAACCTGGGGAACACCTTGGAGTGTAACACACCCTCTCGCTACACCCCATACCCAATTTGAAGGCCTAATGCAGCGTAGTTTCCAACAACTACTAAACGAGAGCCGGAAGATCGAAGCTCAGGAAAGGCAACCTGGGGAACACCTTGGAGTGTAACAAACCCTCTCTCTACACCCCATACCCAATTTGTAGGCCTAATGCAGCGTAGTTTCCGACAACTACTAAACGAGAGCATGAAGATCGAAGCTCAGGAAAGGCAACCTGGGGAACACCTTGGAGTGTAACACACCCTCTCTCTACACCCCATACCCAATTTGTAGGCCTAATGCAGCGTAGTTTCCGACAACTACTAAACGAGAGCCGGAATATCGAAGCTCAGGAAAGGCAACCTGGGGAACACCTTGGAGTGTAACACACCCTCTCTCTACGCCCCATACCCAATTTGTAGGCCTAATGCAGCGTAGTTTCCGACAACTACTAAACGAGAGCCGGAAGATCGAAGCTCAGGAAAGGCAACCTGGGGAACACCTTGGAGTGGAACACACCATCTCTCTACACCCCATACCCAATTTGAAGGCCTAATGCAGAGTAGTTTCCAAGAACTACTAAACGAGAGCCGGAAGATCGAAGCTCAGGAAAGGCAACCTGGGGAACACCTTGGAGTGTAACACAACGTCTCTCTACACGACGGAAGGGCTGATTCTTAGGAAGGAAGGCTGTTGGAAATAAGCATTGCGCGTCCGAGGGTGATTATATTCTTATTAGGTATATACTCACCCTCGGACGCGCCCTGCTTCTTTATTTGGAATGAATGTTTATTTGCAATGTGGTGTTGACTTTCTCTATTATTTTGGTAATTAATGATTTTATTATTTTCATTATTTTGCATCTTCTCGGCAATAATATAAAGAAGACGCGACAGGACAACACTCGGTGGATGCCATATGTGTGTTTTCAATTTAAAAAAACTTTCAGTTAACTACTTGCAGGAGAAAGTAATTGTAGCTGGTGGCCATTTTTAGTACTGTACCAGATTAGAGTTGTGTGTTTGTTTTTAATGTTAAAATGTCTGCATTTGATATCTCACCAGTATTTTCTTTTTTATAAGCAAAATACTTATTTTTATATTTTCTGATGTTGGTTCCAGGGGTACACGGCCAGCAGTGCCCTGGTCAGTGTAGTAGTAGTTGAAAGAATGGACCGCAGACAGGCATCGAAGGCCTAAAATAATAACACATGGCTGTAGGCAATTTTAAATTGGTTCCAGGGGTACACGGACAGCAGTGGTGTGGTCAGTGGAGGCCTAGTGGAAGGAGTGACCGCAGACAGGCATCGAAGGCCTAAAATAATAACACATGGCTGTAGGCAATTTTAAATTGGTTCCAGGGGTACACGGGCAGCAGTGACCTGGTCAGTGTAGTAGTAGTTGAAAGAATGGACCGCAGACAGGCATCGAAGGCCTAAAATAAAAAAATTGGGCTGGCTGTAGGCAATTTAAAATTGGTTCCAGGGGTACACGGGCAGCAGTGGTGTGGTCAGTGGAGGCCTAGTGGAAGGAGTGACCGCAGACAGGCATCGAAGGCCTAAAATAATAACACATGGCTGTAGGCAATTTTAAATTGGTTCCAGGGGTACACGGGCAGCAGTGACCTGGTCAGTGTAGTAGTAGTTGAAAAAATGGACCGCAGACAGGCATCGAATGCCTAAAATAATAACACATGGCTGTAGGCAATTTTAAATTGGTTACAGGGGTACACGGACAGCAGTGACCTGGTCAGTGTAGTAGTAGTTGAAAGAATGGACCGCAGACAGGCATCGAAGGCCTAAAATAAAAAAATTGGGCTGGCTGTAGGCAATTTTAAATTGGTTCCAGGGGTACACGGACAGCAGTGGTGTGGTCAGTGGAGGCCTAGTGGAAGGAGTGACCGCAGACAGGCATCGAAGGCCTAAAATAATAACACATGGCTGTAGGCAATTTTAAATTGGTTCCAGGGGTACACGGACAGCAGTGGTGTGGTCAGTGGAGGCCTAGTGGAAGGAGTGACCGCAGACAGGCATCGAAGGCCTAAAATAATAACACATGGCTGTAGGCAATTTTAAATTGGTTCCAGGGGTACACGGACAGCAGTGACCTGGTCAGTGTAGTAGTAGTTGAAAGAATGGACCGCAGACAGGCATCGAAGGCCTAAAATAAAAAAATTGGGCTGGCTGTAGGCAATTTTAAATTGGTTCCAGGGGTACACGGGCAGCAGTGGTGTGGTCAGTGGAGGCCTAGTGGAAGGAGTGACCGCAGACAGGCATCGAAGGCCTAACATAACAAACTTGGGCTGGCTGTAGGCACTTTTAAATTGGTTCCAGGGGTACACGGGCAGCAGTGGTCTGGTCAGTGGAAGTCTAGTGGAAGGAGTGACCGCAGACAGGCATCGAAGGCCTAAAATAATAACACATGGCTGTAGGCAATTTTAAATTGGTTCCAGGGGTACACGGACAGCAGTGACCTGGTCAGTGTAGTAGTAGTTGAAAGAATGGACCGCAGACAGGCATCGAAGGCCTAAAATAAAAAAATTGGGCTGGCTGTAGGCAATTTTAAATTGGTTCCAGGGGTACACGGGCAGCAGTGGTGTGGTCAGTGGAGGCCTAGTGGAAGGAGTGACCGCAGACAGGCATCGAAGGCCTAAAATAATAACACATGGCTGTAGGCAATTTTAAATTGGTTCCAGGGGTACACGGGCAGCAGTGACCTGGTCAGTGTAGTAGTAGTTGAAAGAATGGACCGCAGACAGGCATCGAAGGCCTAAAATAAAAAAATTGGGCTGGCTGTAGGCAATTTTAAATTGGTTCCAGGGGTACACGGGCAGCAGTGGTGTGGTCAGTGGAGGCCTAGTGGAAGGAGTGACCGCAGACAGGCATCGAAGGCCTAACATAACAAACTTGGGCTGGCTGTAGGCACTTTTAAATTGGTTCCAGGGGTACACGGGCAGCAGTGGTCTGGTCAGTGGAAGTCTAGTGGAAGGAGTGACCGCAGACAGGCATCGAAGGCCTAAAATAATAACACATGGCTGTAGGCAATTTTAAATTGGTTCCAGGGGTACACGGACAGCAGTGACCTGGTCAGTGTAGTAGTAGTTGAAAGAATGGACCGCAGACAGGCATCGAAGGCCTAAAATAAAAAAATTGGGCTGGCTGTAGGCAATTTTAAATTGGTTCCAGGGGTACACGGGCAGCAGTGACCTGGTCAGTGTAGTAGTAGTTGAAAGAATGGACCGCAGACAGGCATCGAAGGCCTAAAATAAAAAAATTGGGCTGGCTGTAGGCAATTTTAAATTGGTTCCAGGGGTACACGGGCAGCAGTGACCTGGTCAGTGTAGTAGTAGTTGAAAGAATGGACCGCAGACAGGCTTAGAAGGCCTAACATAACAAACTTGGGCTGGCTGTAGGCACTTTTAAATTGGTTCCAGGGGTACACGGGCAGCAGTGGTCTGGTCAGTGGAAGTCTAGTGGAAGGAGTGACCGCAGACAGGCTTCCAAGGCCTAACATAACAAACTTGGGCTGGCTGTAGGCACTTTTAAATTGGTTCCAGGGGTACACGGGCAGCAGTGGTCTGGTCAGTGGAAGTCTAGTGGAAGGAGTGACCGCAGACAGGCTTCCAAGGCCTAACATAACAAACTTGGGCTGGCTGTAGGCACTTTTAAATTGGTTCCAGGGGTACACGGGCAGCAGTGGTCTGGTCAGTGGAAGTCTAGTGGAAGGAGTGACCGCAGACAGGCTTCCAAGGCCTAACATAACAAACTTGGGCTGGCTGTAGGCACTTTTAAATTGGTTCCAGGGGTACACGGGCAGCAGTGGTCTGGTCAGTGGAAGTCTAGTGGAAGGAGTGACCGCAGACAGGCTTCCAAGGCCTAACATAACAAACTTGGGCTGGCTGTAGGCACTTTTAAATTGGTTCCAGGGGTACACGGGCAGCAGTGGTCTGGTCAGTGGAAGTCTAGTGGAAGGAGTGACCGCAGACAGGCTTCCAAGGCCTAACATAACAAACTTGGGCTGGCTGTAGGCACTTTTAAATTGGTTCCAGGGGTACACGGGCAGCAGTGGTCTGGTCAGTGGAAGTCTAGTGGAAGGAGTGACCGCAGACAGGCTTCGAAGGCCTAACATAACAAAATTGGGCTGGCTGTAGGCACTTTAAATTGGTTCCAGGGGTACATGGGCAGCAGTGTATGGTCAGTGGAAGTCTAGTGGAAGGAGTGACGGCAGACAGTCTTCGAAGGCCTAACATAACAAAATTGGGCTGACTGTAGGCACTTTTAAATTGGTTCCAGGGTAACACGGCCAGCAGTGGCCTGGTCAGTGTAGTAGTTGTAGAAAGAAGGGACCGCAGACAGGCTTCGAAGGCCTAACATAACAAAAATGTCAAAACAATGGTATTGTCAGTGCCAGGCATTGAAGGATGTCAGCGGCTAGACTACACATTGGTGAAGCTGTGAGAGATAATTTTGCTAGTGGTAGAGCACTGTTTGAGCTGGGGGGGGGAACTGTCTTGTGGCCGGCGGTACAGGCACAGGGCCCCTCATATTACAACGGTGTGTCTGACGTTGGGTGCGCACCACCACCGCCAGAGACACTTTATTGTACTATGAGGGACCCAGTGGCAGTGCCGTCGACCAAAAGCGGCCACACCCACCTCTTCAGACAAACAGCACTCTCAAGGGTCCAAGCGCAAAGTGGCGATAGCACGGCCCCGTGTGGGGAGTTTGGCCATTTCGTGAGGTGGAAACATGTCGTATGCTGGACAATCAGGTGAAGAAAATTACGAGATTGGAAAAGTCATTCAGAATAGTCCACAGGCAAGACCTTTTCATAGGAAAGCTAGGTGTCAGCCGGGCAGGGTGGGGCAAAAGATTTTGAAATCCAGTTGTGGTTCATTTTAATGAAGGTTAGATCATCTACATTTTGGGTAGCCAGACGAGTCCTTTTTTCTGTTAGTATTGAACCTGCAGCACTGAATACTCTTTCTGATAGGACACTAGCTGCCGGGCAAGCAAGCTCCTGCAATGCATATTCTGCCAATTCTGGCCAGGTGTCTAATTTGGATGCCCAGTAATCAAATGGGAATGACGGTTGAGGGAGAACGTCGATAAGGGATGAAAAATAGTTTGTAACCATACTGGACAAATGTTGTCTCCTGTCACTTTGAATTGATGCTGCAGTACCTGTCCTGTCTGCGGTCATAGAAAAATCACTCCACAACCTGGTCAGAAAACCCCTCTGTCCAACGCCACTTCTGATTTCTGCCCCTCTAACACCTCTGGTCTGCTGGCCCCTGGAGCTCGTGTGAGAACGATCACGGGCGCTGTGTGCAGGGAATGCCAGAAGCAAACGGTCAACAAGAGTTGATTGTTTTGTTGCTAATATTAGTTCCAAGTTCTCATGTGGCATAATATTTTGCAATTTGCCTTTATAGCGAGGATCAAGGAGGCAGGCCAACCAGTAATCGTCATCGTTCATCATTTTTGTAATGCGTGTGTCCCTTTTGAGGATACGCAAGGCATAATCCGCCATGTGGGCCAAAGTTCCCGTTGTCAAATCTGCGGTTGTGCTTGGTTGAGGGGCAGTTGCAGGCAAATCTACGTCACTTGTGTCCCTCAAAAAACCAGAACCCGGCCTTGCCACGCCACCAATTTCCCGTGCCCCCGGGAAAGCTTCCTCATTAAAAATATACTCATCCCCATCATCCTCCTCATCCTCCACCTCCTCTTCGCCCGGTACCTCGTCATGTACACTGCCCTGACCAGACAATCGCTGACTGTCATCAAGGCTTTCCTCTTCCTCTGGTGCAGACGCCTGATCCTTTATGTGCGTCAAACTTTGCATCAGCAGACGCATTAGGGGGATGCTCATGCTTATTATGGCGTTGTCTGCACTAACCAGCCGTGTGCATTCCTCAAAACACTGAAGGACTTGACACATGTCTTGAATCTTCGACCACTGCACACCTGACAACTCCATGTCTGCCATCCTACTGCCTGCCCGTGTATGTGTATCCTCCCACAAAAACATAACAGCCCGCCTCTGTTCGCACAGTCTCTGAAGCATGTGCAGTGTTGAGTTCCACCTTGTTGCAACGTCTATGATTAGGCGATGCTGGGGAAGGTTCAAAGAACGCTGATAGGTCTGCATACGGCTGGAGTGTACAGGCGAACGGCGGATATGTGCGCAAAGTCCACGCACTTTGAGGAGCAGGTCGGATAACCCCGGATAACTTTTCAGGAAGCACTGCACCACCAGGTTTAAGGTGTGAGCCAGGCAAGGAATGTGTTTCAGTTGGGAAAGGGAGATGGCAGCCATGAAATTCCTTCCGTTATCACTCACTACCTTGCCTGCCTCAAGATCTACAGTGCCCAGCCACGACTGCGTTTCTTGCTGCAAGAACTCGGACAGAACTTCCGCGGTGTGTCTATTGTCGCCCAAACACTTCATAGCCAATACAGCCTGCTGACGTATGCCAGTAGCTGCCCCATAATGGGAGACCTGGTGTGCAACAGTGGCAGGTGCGGATGGAGTGTTTGTGCGACTGCGGTCTGTGGACGAGCTCTTGCTTCTGCAGGAGGACGAGGAGGAGGAGGAGGAGGGGGTGCGAACGGCTACAGACAACTGTTTACTAGACCGTGGGCTAGGCAGAACTGTCCCAAACTTGCTGTCCCCTGTGGACCCTGAATCCACCACATTTACCCAGTGTGCCGTGATGGACACGTAACGTCCCTGGCCATGCCTACTGGTCCATGCATCTGTTGTCAGGTGCACCTTTGTGCTCACAGATTGCCTGAGTGCATGGACGATGCGCTCTTTAACATGCTGGTGGAGGGCTGGGATGGCTTTTCTGGAAAAAAAGTGTCGACTGGGTAGCTCGTAGCGTGGTACAGCGTAGTCCATCAGGTCTTTGAAAGCTTCGCTTTCAACTAACCGGTAGGGCATCATCTCTAACGAGATTAGTCTAGCTATGTGGGCGTTCAAACCCTGTGTACGCGGATGCGAGGCTAAGTATTTCCTTTTTCTAACCATAGTCTCATGTAGGGTGAGCTGGACTGGAGAGCTGGAGATCGTGGAACTAGCGGGGGTGCCGGTGGACATGGCAGACTGAGAGACGGTGGGAGATGGTATTGTTGCCGCCGGTGCCCTAGATGCAGTGTTTCCTACTACGAAACGGGTGATTCCCTGACCCTGACTGCTTTGGCCTGGCAAAGATACCTGCACAGATACAGCAGGTGGTGCGCTAAATGGTGGTCCTACACTGCCGGAAGGGATGTTGCGTTGATGACTAGCTTCATTGGCCGAGGGTGCAACAACCTTAAGGGACGTTTGGTAGTTAGTCCAAGCTTTCAAATGCATGGTGGTTAAATGTCTATGCATGCAACTAGTATTGAGACTTTTCAGATTCTGACCTCTGCTTAAGGAAGTAGAACATTTTTGACAGATGACTTTGCGCTGATCAATTGGATGTTGTTTAAAAAAATGCCAGACTGCACTCTTTCTAGCATCGGATACCTTTTCAGGCATTGCAGACTGAGCTTTAACCGGATGGCCACGCTGTCCTCCACCAGGTTTTGGCTTTGCCACGCGTTTTGGGCAAGATACGGGCCCGGCAGATGGAACCTGTGGCGATGTTGATGCCTGCTGCGGCCCCTCCTCCTCCTCTGCTTCAGAACTGCTGCCGCCTGCACCCTGTTCCCCCAATGGCTGCCAATCGGGGTCAAGAACTGGGTCATCTAATAACTCTTCTTGTACCTCCTGCGCAACTTCGTCTGTGTCACCGTGTCGTTCGGTGGTATAGCGTTCGTGATGGGGCAACATAGTCTCATCAGGGTCTGATTCTTGATCAGCACCCTGCGAGGGCAATGTTGTGGTCTGAGTCAAAGGACCAGCATAGTAGTCTGGCTGTGGCTGTGCGTCAGTGCACTCCATGTCAGATTCAATTTGTAATGGGCATGGACTGTTAACTGCTTCACTTTCTAAGCCAGGGACGGTATGTGTAAAGAGCTCCATGGAGTAACCCGTTGTGTCGCCTGCTGCATTCTTCTCTGTTGTTGTTTTTGCTGAAGAGGACAAGGAAGTGACTTGTCCCTGACCGTGAACATCCACTAACGACGCGCTGCTTTTACTTTTACCAGTTTCACGAGATGAGGCAAAAGAGCTAGAGGCTGAGTCAGCAAGATAAGCCAAAACTTGCTCTTGCTGCTCCGGCTTTAAAAGCGGTTTTCCTAATCCCAGAAAAGGGAGCGTTCGAGGCCTTGTGTAGCCGGACGACGAACCTGGCTCCACAGCTCCAGACTTAGGTGCAATATTTTTTCCCCCACGACCACCTGATGCTCCACCACTACCACTACCCTCATTACCAGCTGACAATGAACGCCCCCGGCCACGACCTCTTCCACTAGACTTCCTCATTGTTTTAAAAACGTAACCAAACTAACGTTATTTGTTGCAGTCACACAACTTACACGGTGAGCTATAACTTCAGTATGATTTAGCTACCCCTTTACAGGTTGGTGAGACCACAGCGAAAATCAGGCCCAATGTTACACACTCTTTTTTTGGTGGCTGCAAATTAGAGAGATGCCCCACACGCAGGACTGTCACTGAAGCACAAATGTTAATATTAATGTCACACTATTATTTTTTTTTTATTTTTATTTTTTTCAGGAACACTTTAGAAACCCCCCAAAAAAAAAAAAATAGATTTTTGCAGGGAGAATTTAGAAAACAAATGTAACAAACTATATGCTTTCTATGGGCCACTGAGTGAGAGATGACGCACACAGGAATCAGGAGTGGCACACAAGCCCAGAGGCCAATATTTTTCTACCAATGATTGATGGAGTTATTTTCTCTGGTAGATTTTGGAACCCAAATCAAGGAAAAAAAATGTAGGCTTTCTATGGACCACAATTGGAGAGAGAGAGAGAGAGAGATGGCACACCCAGGAGTCAAGACTGGCACACAAGCAGAAAGGCCAATATTAATCTCCCACTGTTTTTTTTGGTTGTTTTTTTTTTTTTTTTTTTTCAGGGAGACTTTAGAAAAAAAAATAATAAAAAAAATATGATTTTATCAGGAAGAATTTAGAAACCAAATAAAATAAAATGATTTTTTCAGGGAGAATTTATAAAACAAATAAAACCAAAAATAGGCGTTCTATGGCCCACTGACTGAGAGATGACGCACCCAGGAGTCAAGACTGGCACACAAGCAGAAAGGCCAATATTAATCTCCCACTGTTTTTTTTGGTTGTTTTTTTTTTTTTTTTTTCAGGGAGACTTTAGAAAAAAAAATAATAAAAAAAATATGATTTTATCAGGAAGAATTTAGAAACCAAATAAAATAAAATGATTTTTTCAGGGAGAATTTATAAAACAAATAAAACCAAAAATAGGCGTTCTATGGCCCACTGACTGAGAGATGACGCACCCAGGAGTCAAGACTGGCACACAAGCAGAAAGGCCAATATTAATCTCCCACTGTTTTTTTTTTTTTTTTTCAGGGAGACTTTAGAAAAAAAAATAATAAAAAAAATATGATTTTATCAGGAAGAATTTAGAAACCAAATAAAATAAAATAATTTTTTCAGGGAGAATTTAGAAAACAAATAAAACCAAAAATAGGCGTTCTATGGCCCACTGACTGAGAGATGACGCACACAGGAGTCAGGAGTGGCACACAAACCCAGAGGCCAATATTTTTCTACCAATGATTGATGTAGTTATTTTCTCTGGTAGATTTTAGAACCCAAATCAAGGAAAAAAAATATAGGCTTTCTATGGACCACAATTGGAGAGAGAGAGAGAGAGAGAGAGAGAGAGAGAGATGGCACACCCAGGAGTCAAGACTGGCACACAAGCAGAAAGGCCAATATTAATCTCCCACTGTTTTTTTGGTTGTTTTTTTTTTTTTTTTTTCAGGGAGACTTTAGAAAAAAAAATAATAAAAAAAATATGATTTTATCAGGAAGAATTTAGAAACCAAATAAAATAAAATGATTTTTTCAGGGAGAATTTAGAAAACAAATAAAACCAAAAATATGCGTTCTATGGCCCACTGACTGAGAGAGAGAGAGAGATGGAACGCTTAGTACTGGCACACAAGCCCAAAGGGCAATATTAATCTCCCTTTTTTTTTCCAGGGAGAATTTCTGAAACCCAAAAAAAAAATAAAATAGGCTTTCTATGGCCCACTATTTGTGAGAGAGATGGGACGCTCAGGACTGGCACAGATGGCACGCTCAGGACTGGCACAGAAGCCCAGAGGCCAATATTAATCTCCCTTTTTTTCTGGGAGAATTTATAAAACCAAAAAAATATTTAAATAGGCTTTCTATGGCCCACTATTTGTGAGAGAGATGGCACGCTCAGGACTGGCACAGATGGCACGCTCACAACTGGCACACAAGCCCAGAGGCCAATATTAATCTCCCTTTTTTCAGGGAGAATTTCTAAAACCCAAAAAAAAAATAAAATAGGCTTTCTATGGCCCACTATTTGTGAGAGAGATGGGACGCTCAGGACTGGCACAGATGGCACGCTCAGGACTGGCACAGAAGCCCAGAGGCCAATATTAATCTCCCTTTTTTTCTGGGAGAATTTATAAAACCAAAAAAATATTTAAATAGGCTTTCTATGGCCCACTATTTGTGAGAGAGATGGCACGCTCAGGACTGGCACAGATGGCACGCTCACAACTGGCACACAAGCCCAGAGGCCAATATTAATCTCCCTTTTTTCAGGGAAAATTTATAAAACAAAAAAAAAAATTAAATAGGCTTTCTATGGCCCACTATTTGTGAGAGAGATGGCACGCTCAGGGCTGGCTGGCACAGATGGCACGCTCAGGACTGGCACACAAGCCCAGAGGCCAATATTAATCTCCCTTTTTTTCTGGGAGAATTTATAAAACCAAAAAAATATTTAAATAGGCTTTCTATGGCCCACTATTTGTGAGAGAGATGGCACGCTCAGGACTGGCACAGATGGCACGCTCACAACTGGCACACAAGCCCAGAGGCCAATATTAATCTCCCTTTTTTCAGGGAAAATTTATAAAACAAAAAAAAAAATTAAATAGGCTTTCTATGGCCCACTATTTGTGAGAGAGATGGCACGCTCAGGGCTGGCACAGATGGCACGCTCAGGACTGGCACACAAGCCCAGAGGCCAATATTAATCTCCCTTTTTTTCAGGGAGAATTTATAAAACCAAAAAAAAAAATAAATAGGCTTTCTATGGCCCACTATTTGTGAGAGAGATGGCACACTCAGGACTGGCACACAAGCCCAAAGGCCAATATTAATCTCCCACTGTATTTTTATCAGGGAGAATTTATACACCCCACAAAAAAAAATACAGAAAAATGAAAAGGCTTTCTATGGCCCACTATGTGAGAGAGATGGCACACACAGGGATGGCACTCTAGCAGAAATGCCAAATTGCCAATCTTAATCTCCCACCAAAAAAAAAAAAAAAAAAAAAACAGGGAATGTCCTACAATTACTATCTCCCTGCCTGCAGTAATCTCAGCCAGGTATGGCAGGCAGCTACTATCTCCCTGCCTGCAGTAATCTCAGCCAGGTATGGCAGGCAGCAATAAGGAGTGGACTGATGCACAAATGAAATAAAAAGTGTGGACAAACAAAAAAGATAGCTGTGCAGAAAGGAAGGAACAAGAGGATTTGTGCTTTGAAAAAAGCAGTTGGTTTGCACAGCGGCGTACACACAGCAATGCAGCTATCAGGGAGCCTTCTAGGGCAGCCCAATGAGCTACAGCGCTGAGGGGAAAAAAAAAAAAAAAAAAATTCCACTGTCCCTGCACACCGAGGGTGGTGTTGGACAGTGCAAATCGCTGCAGCACAAGCGGTTTTGTGGTTAATGGACCCTGCCTAACGCTATCCCTGCTTCTGACAAAGCGGCAGCAACCTCTCCCTAAGCTCAGATCAGCAGCAGTAAGATGGCGGTCGGCGGGAACGCCTCTTTATAGCCCCTGTGACGTCGCAGACAGCAAGCCAATCACTGCAATGCCCTTCTCTAAGATGGTGGGGACCAGGACCTATGTCATCACGCTGCCCACACTCTGCGTTTACCTTCATTGGCTGAGAAATGGCGCTTTTCGCGTCATTGAAACGCGACTTTGGCGCGAAAGTCGCGTACCGCATGGCCGACCCCGCACAGGGGTCGGATCGGGTTTCATGAAACCCCGACTTAGCCAAAAGTCGGCGACTTTTGAAAATGTTCGACCCGTTTCGCTCAACCCTAGTCCTCAGTGTTGTGAGAACGATGACTGGTTAAAATTTTTGGTGGTTTCTTGTTCAGTCCATAGGCCTACATCATGTGGCAAACCGGTGAGCATGTGGCTCTATTAGTATAGGAGATACCTGAAAACATATCACACTTTTCATCATAGTGCTTTTACCAATGCATAAAATGCATGGAGAAGTCATTTCGAATGACTGGTCCTCAGTGTTGTGAGAACGATGACTGGTTAAAATTTTTGGTGGTTTCTTGTTCAGTCCATAGGCCTACATCATGTGGCAAACCGGTGAGCATGTGGCTCTATTAGTATAGGAGATACCTGAAAACATATCACACTTTTCATCATAGTGCTTTTACCAATGCATAAAATGCATGGAGAAGTCATTTCGAATGACTGGTCCTCAATGTTGTGAGAACGATGACTGGTTAAAATTTTTGGTGGTTTCTTGTTCAGTCCATAGGCCTACATCATGTGGCAAACCGGTGAGCATGTGGCTCTATTAGTATAGGAGATACCTGAAAACATATCACACTTTTCATCATAGTGCTTTTACCAATGCATAAAATGCATGGAGAAGTCATTTCGAATGACTGGTCCTCAGTGTTGTGAGAACGATGACTGGTTAAAATTTTTGGTGGTTTCTTGTTCAGTCCATAGGCCTACATCATGTGGCAAACCGGTGAGCATGTGGCTCTATTAGTATAGGAGATACCTGAAAACATATCACACTTTTCATCATAGTGCTTTTACCAATGCATAAAATGCATGGAGAAGTCATTTCGAATGACTGGTCCTCAGTGTTGTGAGAACGATGACTGGTTAAAATTTTTGGTGGTTTCTTGTTCAGTCCATAGGCCTACATCATGTGGCAAACCGGTGAGCATGTGGCTCTATTAGTATAGGAGATACCTGAAAACATATCACACTTTTCATCATAGTGCTTTTACCAATGCATAAAATGCATGGAGAAGTCATTTCGAATGACTGGTCCTCAGTGTTGTGAGAACGATGACTGGTTAAAATTTTTGGTGGTTTCTTGTTCAGTCCATAGGCCTACATCATGTGGCAAACCGGTGAGCATGTGGCGCTATCAGTATAGGAGATACCTGAAAACATATCACACTTTTCATCATAGTGCTTTTACCAATGCATAAAATGCATGGAGAAGTCATTTCGAATGACTGGTCCTCAGTGTTGTGAGAACGATGACTGGTTAAAATTTTTGGTGGTTTCTTGTTCAGTCCATAGGCCTACATCATGTGGCAAACCGGTGAGCATGTGGCTCTATTAGTATAGGAGATACCTGAAAACATATCACACTTTTCATCATAGTGCTTTTACCAATGCATAAAATGCATGGAGAAGTCATTTCGAATGACTGGTCCTCAGTGTTGTGAGAACGATGACTGGTTAAAATTTTTGGTGGTTTCTTGTTCAGTCCATAGGCCTACATCATGTGGCAAACCGGTGAGCATGTGGCTCTATCAGTATAGGAGATACCTGAAAACATATCACACTTTTCATCATAGTGCTTTTACCAATGCATAAAATGCATGGAGAAGTCATTTCGAATGACTGGTCCTCAGTGTTGTGAGAACGATGACTGGTTAAAATTTTTGGTGGTTTCTTGTTCAGTCCATAGGCCTACATCATGTGGCAAACCGGTGAGCATGTGGCTCTATTAGTATAGGAGATACCTGAAAACATATCACACTTTTCATCATAGTGCTTTTACCAATGCATAAAATGCATGGAGAAGTCATTTCGAATGACTGGTCCTCAGTGTTGTGAGAACGATGACTGGTTAAAATTTTTGGTGGTTTCTTGTTCAGTCCATAGGCCTACATCATGTGGCAAACCGGTGAGCATGTGGCTCTATTAGTATAGGAGATACCTGAAAACATATCACACTTTTCATCATAGTGCTTTTGCCAATGCATAAAATGCATGGAGAAGTCATTTCAAATGACTGGTCCTCAGTGTTGTGAGAACGATGACTGGTTAAAATTTTTGGTGGTTTCTTGTTCAGTCCATAGGCCTACATCATGTGGCAAACCGGTGAGCATGTGGCTCTATTAGTATAGGAGATACCTGAAAACATATCACACTTTTCATCATAGTGCTTTTACCAATGCATAAAATGCATGGAGAAGTCATTTCGAATGACTGGTCCTCAGTGTTGTGAGAACGATGACTGGTTAAAATTTTTGGTGGTTTCTTGTTCAGTCCATAGGCCTACATCATGTGGCAAACCGGTGAGCATGTGGCTCTATTAGTATAGGAGATACCTGAAAACATATCACACTTTTCATCATAGTGCTTTTACCAATGCATAAAATGCATGGAGAAGTCATTTCGAATGGCTGGTCCTCAGTGTTGTGAGAACGATGACTGGTTAAAATTTTTGGTGGTTTCTTGTTCAGTCCATAGGTCTACATCATGTGGCAAAGCGGTGAGCATGTGGCTCTATTAGTATAGGAGATACCTGAAAACATATCACACTTTTCATCATAGTGCTTTTACCAATGCATAAAATGCATGGAGAAGTCATTTCGAATGACTGGTCCTCAGTGTTGTGAGAACGATGACTGGTTAAAATTTTTGGTGGTTTCTTGTTCAGTCCATAGGCCTACATCATGTGGCAAACCGGTGAGCATGTGGCTCTATTAGTATAGGAGATACCTGAAAACATATCACACTTTTCATCATAGTGCTTTTGCCAATGCATAAAATGCATGGAGAAGTCATTTCAAATGACTGGTCCTCAGTGTTGTGAGAACGATGACTGGTTAAAATTTTTGGTGGTTTCTTGTTCAGTCCATAGGCCTACATCATGTGGCAAACCGGTGAGCATGTGGCTCTATTAGTATAGGAGATACCTGAAAACATATCACACTTTTCATCATAGTGCTTTTACCAATGCATAAAATGCATGGAGAAGTCATTTCGAATGACTGGTCCTCAGTGTTGTGAGAACGATGACTGGTTAAAATTTTTGGTGGTTTCTTGTTCAGTCCATAGGCCTACATCATGTGGCAAACCGGTGAGCATGTGGCTCTATTAGTATAGGAGATACCTGAAAACATATCACACTTTTCATCATAGTGCTTTTACCAATGCATAAAATGCATGGAGAAGTCATTTCGAATGGCTGGTCCTCAGTGTTGTGAGAACGATGACTGGTTAAAATTTTTGGTGGTTTCTTGTTCAGTCCATAGGCCTACATCATGTGGCAAAGCGGTGAGCATGTGGCTCTATTAGTATAGGAGATACCTGAAAACATATCACACTTTTCATCATAGTGCTTTTACCAATGCATAAAATGCATGGAGAAGTCATTTCGAATGACTGGTCCTCAGTGTTGTGAGAACGATGACTGGTTAAAATTTTTGGTGGTTTCTTGTTCAGTCCATAGGCCTACATCATGTGGCAAACCGGTGAGCATGTGGCTCTATTAGTATAGGAGATACCTGAAAACATATCACACTTTTCATCATAGTGCTCTTACCAATGCATAAAATGCATGGAGAAGTCATTTCGAATGACTGGTCCTCAGTGTTGTGAGAACGATGACTGGTTAAAATTTTTGGTGGTTTCTTGTTCAGTCCATAGGCCTACATCATGTGGCAAAAAGGTGAGCATGTGGCTCTATCAGTATAGGAGATACCTGAAAACTTATCACACTTTTCAATCATAGTGCTTTTACCAATGCATAAAATGCATGGAGAAGTCATTTCGAATGACTGGTCCTCAGTGTTGTGAGAACGATGACTGGTTAAAATTTTTGGTGGTTTCTTGTTCAGTCCATAGGCCTACATCATGTGGCAAACCGGTGAGCATGTGGCTCTATTAGTATAGGAGATACCTGAAAACATATCACACTTTTCATCATAGTGCTTTTACCAATGCATAAAATGCATGGAGAAGTCATTTCGAATGACTGGTCCTCAGTGTTGTGAGAACGATGACTGGTTAAAATTTTTGGTGGTTTCTTGTTCAGTCCATAGGCCTACATCATGTGGCAAACCGGTGAGCATGTGGCTCTGTTAGTATAGGAGATACCTGAAAACTTATCACACTTTTCAATCATAGTGCTTTTACCAATGCATAAAATGCATGGAGAAGTCATTTCGAATGACTGGTCCTCAGTGTTGTGAGAACGATGACTGGTTAAAATTTTTGGTGGTTTCTTGTTCAGTCCATAGGCCTACATCATGTGGCAAACCGGTGAGCATGTGGCTCTATTAGTATAGGAGATACCTGAAAACATATCACACTTTTCATCATAGTGCTTTTACCAATGCATAAAATGCATGGAGAAGTCATTTCGAATGACTGGTCCTCAGTGTTGTGAGAACGATGACTGGTTAAAATTTTTGGTGGTTTCTTGTTCAGTCCATAGGCCTACATCATGTGGCAAACCGGTGAGCATGTGGCTCTGTTAGTATAGGAGATACCTGAAAACTTATCACACTTTTCAATCATAGTGCTTTTACCAATGCATAAAATGCATGGAGAAGTCATTTCGAATGACTGGTCCTCAGTGTTGTGAGAACGATGACTGGTTAAAATTTTTGGTGGTTTCTTGTTCAGTCCATAGGCCTACATCATGTGGCAAACCGGTGAGCATGTGGCTCTATTAGTATAGGAGATATGCTCACCGGTTTGCCACATGATGTAGGCCTATGGACTGAACAAGAAACCACCAAAAATTTTAACCAGTCATCGTTCTCACAACACTGAGGACCAGTCATTCGAAATGACTTCTCCATGCATTTTATGCATTGGTAAAAGCACTATGATGAAAAGTGTGATATGTTTTCAGGTATCTCCTATACTAATAGAGCCACATGCTCACCGGTTTGCCACATGATGTAGGCCTATGGACTGAACAAGAAACCACCAAAAATTTTAACCAGTCATCGTTCTCACAACACTGAGGACCAGTCATTCGAAATGACTTCTCCATGCATTTTATGCATTGGTAAAAGCTCTATGATGAAAAGTGTGATATGTTTTCAGGTATCTCCTATACAAATAGAGCCACATGCTCACCGGTTTGCAACATGATGTAGGCCTATGGACTGAACAAGAAACCACCAAAAATTTTAACCAGTCATCGTTCTCACAACACTGAGGACCAGTCATTCGAAATGACTTCTCCATGCATTTTATGCATTGGTAAAAGCACTATGATGAAAAGTGTGATATGTTTTCAGGTATCTCCTATACTAATAGAGCCACATGCTCACCGGTTTGCCACATGATGTAGGCTAATGGACTGAACAAGAAACCACCAAAAATTTTAACCAGTCATCGTTCTCACAACACTGAGGACCAGTCATGCGAAATGACTTCTCCATGCATTTTATGCATTGGTAAAAGCACTATGATGAAAAGTGTGATATGTTTTCAGGTATCTCCTATACTAATAGAGCCACATGCTCACTGGTTTGCCACATGATGTAGGCCTATGGACTGAACAAGAAACCACCAAAAATTTTAACCAGTCATCGTTCTCACAACACTGAGGACCAGTCATTCGAAATGACTTCTCCATGCATTTTATGCATTGGTAAAAGCACTATGATGAAAAGTGTGATATGTTTTCAGGTATCACCTATACTAATAGAGCCACATGCTCACCGGTTTGCCACATGATGTAGGCCTATGGACTGAACAAGAAACCACCAAAAATTTTAACCAGTCATCGTTCTCACAACACTGAGGACCAGTCATTCGAAATGACTTCTCCATGCATTTTATGCATTGGTAAAAGCACTATGATGAAAAGTGTGATATGTTTTCAGGTATCTCCTATACTAATAGAGCCACATGCTCACCGGTTTGCCACATGATGTAGGCCTATGGACTGAACAAGAAACCACCAAAAATTTTAACCAGTCATCGTTCTCACAACACTGAGGACCAGTCATTCGAAATGACTTCTCCATGCATTTTATGCATTGGTAAAAGCACTATGATGAAAAGTGTGATATGTTTTCAGGTATCTCCTATACTAATAGAGCCACATGCTCACCGGTTTGCCACATGATGTAGGCCTATGGACTGAACAAGAAACCACCAAAAATTTTAACCAGTCATCGTTCTCACAACACTGAGGACCAGTCATTCGAAATGACTTCTCCATGCATTTTATGCATTGGTAAAAGCACTATGATGAAAAGTGTGATATGTTTTCAGGTATCTCCTATACTAATAGAGCCACATGCTCACCGGTTTGCCACATGATGTAGGCCTATGTACTGAACAAGAAACCACCAAAAATTTTAACCAGTCATCGTTCTCACAACACTGAGGACCAGTCATTCGAAATGACTTCTCCATGCATTTTATGCATTGGTAAAAGCACTATGATGAAAAGTGTGATATGTTTTCAGGTATCTCCTATACTAATAGAGCCACATGCTCACCGGTTTGCCACATGATGTAGGCCTATGGACTGAACAAGAAACCACCAAAAATTTTAACCAGTCATCGTTCTCACAACACTGAGGACCAGTCATTCGAAATGACTTCTCCATGCATTTTATGCATTGGTAAAAGCACTATGATGAAAAGTGTGATATGTTTTCAGGTATCTCCTATACTAATAGAGCCACATGCTCACCGGTTTGCCACATGATGTAGGCCTATGGACTGAACAAGAAACCACCAAAAATTTTAACCAGTCATCGTTCTCACAACACTGAGGACCAGTCATTCGAAATGACTTCTCCATGCATTTTATGCATTGGTAATAGCACTATGATGAAAAGTGTGATATGTTTTCAGGTATCTCCTATACTAATAGAGCCACATGCTCACCGGTTTGCCACATGATGTAGGCCTATGGACTGAACAAGAAACCACCAAAAATTTTAACCAGTCATCGTTCTCACAACACTGAGGACCAGTCATTCGAAATGACTTCTCCATGCATTTTATGCATTGGTAAAAGCACTATGATGAAAAGTGTGATATGTTTTCAGGTATCTCCTATACTAATAGAGCCACATGCTCACCGGTTTGCCACATGATGTAGGCCTATGGACTGAACAAGAAACCACCAAAAATTTTAACCAGTCATCGTTCTCACAACACTGAGGACCAGTCATTCGAAATGACTTCTCCATGCATTTTATGCATTGGTAAAAGCACTATGATGAAAAGTGTGATATGTTTTCAGGTATCTCCTATACTAATAGAGCCACATGCTCACCGGTTTGCCACATGATGTAGGCCTATGGACTGAACAAGAAACCACCAAAAATTTTAACCAGTCATCGTTCTCACAACACTGAGGACCAGTCATTCGAAATGACTTCTCCATGCATTTTATGCATTGGTAAAAGCACTATGATGAAAAGTGTGATATGTTTTCAGGTATCTCCTATACTAATAGAGCCACATGCTCACCGGTTTGCCACATGATGTAGGCCTATGGACTGAACAAGAAACCACCAAAAATTTTAACCAGTCATCGTTCTCACAACACTGAGGACCAGTCATTCGAAATGACTTCTCCATGCATTTTATGCATTGGTAAAAGCACTATGATGAAAAGTGTGATATGTTTTCAGGTATCTCCTATACTAATAGAGCCACATGCTCACCGGTTTGCCACATGATGTAGGCCTATGGACTGAACAAGAAACCACCAAAAATTTTAACCAGTCATCGTTCTCACAACACTGAGGACCAGTCATTCGAAATGACTTCTCCATGCATTTTATGCATTGGTAAAAGCACTATGATGAAAAGTGTGATATGTTTTCAGGTATCTCCTATACTAATAGAGCCACATGCTCACCGGTTTGCCACATGATGTAGGCTAATGGACTGAACAAGAAACCACCAAAAATTTTAACCAGTCATCGTTCTCACAACACTGAGGACCAGTCATTCGAAATGACTTCTCCATGCATTTTATGCATTGGTAAAAGCATTATGATGAAAAGTGTGATATTTTTTCAGGTATCTCCTATACTAATAGAGCCACATGCTCACCGGTTTGCCACATGATGTAGGCCTATGGACTGAACAAGAAACCACCAAAAATTTTAACCAGTCATCGTTCTCACAACACTGAGGACCAGTCATTCGAAATGACTTCTCCATGCATTTTATGCATTGGTAAAAGCACTATGATGAAAAGTGTGATATGTTTTCAGGTATCTCCTATACTAATAGAGCCACATGCTCACCGGTTTGCCACATGATGTAGGCTAATGGACTGAACAAGAAACCACCAAAAATTTTAACCAGTCATCGTTCTCACAACACTGAGGACCAGTCATTCGAAATGACTTCTCCATGCATTTTATGCATTGGTAAAAGCACTATGATGAAAAGTGTGATATGTTTTCAGGTATCTCCTATACTAATAGAGCCACATGCTCACCGGTTTGCCACATGATGTAGGCCTATGGACTGAACAAGAAACCACCAAAAATTTTAACCAGTCATCGTTCTCACAACACTGAGGACCAGTCATTCGAAATGACTTCTCCATGCATTTTATGCATTGGTAAAAGCACTATGATGAAAAGTGTGATATGTTTTCAGGTATCTCCTATACTAATAGAGCCACATGCTCACCGGTTTGCCACATGATGTAGGCCTATGGACTGAACAAGAAACCACCAAAAATTTTAACCAGTCATCGTTCTCACAACACTGAGGACCAGTCATTCGAAATGACTTCTCCATGCATTTTATGCATTGGTAAAAGCACTATGATGAAAAGTGTGATATGTTTTCAGGTATCTCCTATACTAATAGAGCCACATGCTCACCGGTTTGCCACATGATGTAGGCCTATGGACTGAACAAGAAACCACCAAAAATTTTAACCAGTCATCGTTCTCACAACACTGAGGACTAGTCATTCGAAATGACTTCTCCATGCATTTTTTGCATTGGTAAAAGCACTATGATGAAAAGTGTGATATGTTTTCAGGTATCTCCTATACTAATAGAGCCACATGCTCACCGGTTTGCCACATGATGTAGGCCTATGGACTGAACAAGAAACCACCAAAAATTTTAACCAGTCATCGTTCTCACAACACTGAGGACCAGTCATTCGAAATGACTTCTCCATGCATTTTATGCATTGGTAAAAGCACTATGATGAAAAGTGTGATATGTTTTCAGGTATCTCCTATACTAATAGAGCCACATGCTCACCGGTTTGCCACATGATGTAGGCCTATGGACTGAACAAGAAACCACCAAAAATTTTAACCAGTCATCGTTCTCACAACACTGAGGACCAGTCATTCGAAATGACTTCTCCATGCATTTTATGCATTGGTAAAAGCACTATGATGAAAAGTGTGATATGTTTTCAGGTATCTCCTATACTAATAGAGCCACATGCTCACCGGTTTGCCACATGATGTAGGCCTATGTACTGAACAAGAAACCACCAAAAATTTTAACCAGTCATCGTTCTCACAACACTGAGGACCAGTCATTCAAAATGACTTCTCCATGCATTTTATGCATTGGTAAAAGCACTATGATGAAAAGTGTGATATGTTTTCAGGTATCTCCTATACTAATAGAGCCACATGCTCACCGGTTTGCCACATGATGTAGGCCTATGGACTGAACAAGAAACCACCAAAAATTTTAACCAGTCATCGTACTCACATCACTGAGTACCAGTCATTCGAAATGACTTCTCCATGCATTTTATGCATTGGTAAAAGCACTATGATGAAAAGTGTGATATGTTTTCAGGTATCTCCTATACTAATAGAGCCACATGCTCACCGGTTTGCCACATGATGTAGGCCTATGGACTGAACAAGAAACCACCAAAAATTTTAACCAGTCATCGTTCTCACAACACTGAGGACCAGTCATTCGAAATGACTTCTCCATGCGATTTTATGCATTGGTAAAAGCACTATGATGAAAAGTGTGATATGTTTTCAGGTATCTCCTATACTAATAGAGCCACATGCTCACCGGTTTGCCACATGATGTAGGCTAATGGACTGAACAAGAAACCACCAAAAATTTTAACCAGTCATCGTTCTCACAACACTGAGGACCAGTCATTCGAAATGACTTCTCCATGCATTTTATGCATTGGTAAAAGCACTATGATGAAAAGTGTGATATGTTTTCAGGTATCTCCTATACTAATAGAGCCACATGCTCACCGGTTTGCCACATGATGTAGGCCTATGGACTGTACAAGAAACCACCAAAAATTTTAACCAGTCATCGTTCTCACAACACTGAGGACCAGACATTCGAAATGACTTCTCCATGCATTTTATGCATTGGTAAAAGCACTATGATGAAAAGTGTGATATGTTTTCAGGTATCTCCTATACTAATAGAGCCACATGCTCACCGGTTTGCCACATGATGTAGGCCTATGGACTGAAACCAAAAATTTTAACCAGTCATCGTTCTCACAACACTGAGGACCAGTCATTCGAAATGACTTCTCCATGCATTTTATGCATTGGTAAAAGCACTATGATGAAAAGTGTGATATGTTTTCAGGTATCTCCTATACTAATAGAGCCACATGCTCACCGGTTTGCCACATGATGTAGGCCTATGGACTGAACAAGAAACCACCAAAAATTTTAACCAGTCATCGTTCTCACAACACTGAGGACCAGTCATTCGAAATGACTTCTCCATGCATTTTATGCATTGGTAAAAGCACTATGATGAAAAGTGTGATATGTTTTCAGGTATCTCCTATACTAATAGAGCCACATGCTCACCGGTTTGCCACATGATGTAGGCCTATGGACTGAACAAGAAACCACCAAAAATTTTAACCAGTCATCGTTCTCACAACACTGAGGACCAGTCATTCGAAATGACTTCTCCATGCATTTTATGCATTGGTAAAAGCACTATGATGAAAAGTGTGATATGTTTTCAGGTATCTCCTATACTAATAGAGCCACATGCTCACCGGTTTGCCACATGATGTAGGCCTATGGACTGAACAAGAAACCACCAAAAATTTTAACCAGTCATCGTTCTCACAACACTGAGGACCAGTCATTCGAAATGACTTCTCCATGCATTTTATGCATTGGTAAAAGCACTATGATGAAAAGTGTGATATGTTTTCAGGTATCTCCTATACTAATAGAGCCACATGCTCACCGGTTTGCCACATGATGTAGGCCTATGGACTGAACAAGAAACCACCAATAATTTTAACCAGTCATCGTTTCACAACACTGAGGACCAGTCATTCGAAATGACTTCTCCATGCATTTTATGCATTGGTAAAAGCACTATGATGAAAAGTGTGATATGTTTTCAGGTATCTCCTATACTAATAGAGCCACATGCTCACCGGTTTGCCACATGATGTAGGCCTATGGACTGAACAAGAAACCACCAAAAATTTTAACCAGTCATCGTTCTCACAACACTGAGGACCAGTCATTCGAAATGACTTCTCCATGCATTTTATGCATTGGTAAAAGCACTATGATGAAAAGTGTGATATGTTTTCAGGTATCTCCTATACTAATAGAGCCACATGCTCACCGGTTTGCCACATGATGTAGGCCTATGGACTGAACAAGAAACCACCAAAAATTTTAACCAGTCATCGTTCTCACAACACTGAGGACCAGTCATTCGAAATGACTTCTCCATGCATTTTATGCATTGGTAAAAGCACTATGATGAAAAGTGTGATATGTTTTCAGGTATCTCCTATACTAATAGAGCCACATGCTCACCGGTTTGCCACATGATGTAGGCCTATGGACTGAACAAGAAACCACCAAAAATTTTAACCAGTCATCGTTCTCACAACACTGAGGACCAGTCATTCGAAATGACTTCTCCATGCATTTTATGCATTGGTAAAAGCACTATGATGAAAAGTGTGATATGTTTTCAGGTATCTCCTATACTAATAGAGCCACATGCTCACCGGTTTGCCACATGATGTAGGCCTATGGACTGAACAAGAAACCACCAAAAATTTTAACCAGTCATCGTTCTCACAACACTGAGGACCAGTCATTCGAAATGACTTCTCCATGCATTTTATGCATTGGTAAAAGCACTATGATGAAAAGTGTGATATGTTTTCAGGTATCTCCTATACTAATAGAGCCACATGCTCACCGGTTTGCCACATGATGTAGGCCTATGGACTGAACAAGAAACCACCAAAAATTTTAACCAGTCATCGTTCTCACAACACTGAGGACCAGTCATTCGAAATGACTTCTCCATGCATTTTATGCATTGGTAAAAGCACTATGATGAAAAGTGTGATATGTTTTCAGGTATCTCCTATACTAATAGAGCCACATGCTCACCGGTTTGCCACATGATGTAGGCCTATGGACTGAACAAGAAACCACCAAAAATTTTAACCAGTCATCGTTCTCACAACACTGAGGACCAGTCATTCGAAATGACTTCTCCATGCATTTTATGCATTGGTAAAAGCACTATGATGAAAAGTGTGATATGTTTTCAGGTATCTCCTATACTAATAGAGCCACATGCTCACCGGTTTGCCACATGATGTAGGCCTATGGACTGAACAAGAAACCACCAAAAATTTTAACCAGTCATCGTTCTCACAACACTGAGGACCAGTCATTCGAAATGACTTCTCCATGCATTTTATGCATTGGTAAAAGCACTATGATGAAAAGTGTGATATGTTTTCAGGTATCTCCTATACTAATAGAGCCACATGCTCACCGGTTTGCCACATGATGTAGGCCTATGGACTGAACAAGAAACCACCAAAAATTTTAACCAGTCATCGTTCTCACAACACTGAGGACCAGTCATTCGAAATGACTTCTCCATGCATTTTATGCATTGGTAAAAGCACTATGATGAAAAGTGTGATATGTTTTCAGGTATCTCCTATACTAATAGAGCCACATGCTCACCGGTTTGCCACATGATGTAGGCCTATGGACTGAACAAGAAACCACCAAAAATTTTAACCAGTCATCGTTCTCACAACACTGAGGACCAGTCATTCGAAATGACTTCTCCATGCATTTTATGCATTGGTAAAAGCACTATGATGAAAAGTGTGATATGTTTTCAGGTATCTCCTATACTAATAGAGCCACATGCTCACCGGTTTGCCACATGATGTAGGCCTATGGACTGAACAAGAAACCACCAAAAATTTTTAACCAGTCATCGTTCTCACAACACTGAGGACCAGTCATTCGAAATGACTTCTCCATGCATTTTATGCATTGGTAAAAGCACTATGATGAAAAGTGTGGATATGTTTTCAGGTATCTCCTATACTAATAGAGCCACATGCTCACGGTTTGCCACATGATGTAGGCCTATGGACTGAACAAGAAACCACCAAAAATTTTAACCAGTCATCGTTCTCACAACACTGAGGACCAGTCATTCGAAATGACTTCTCCATGCATTTTATGCATTGGTAAAAGCACTATGATGAAAAGTGTGATATGTTTTCAGTATCTCCTATACTAATAGAGCCACATGCTCACCGGTTTGCCACATGATGTAGGCCTATGGACTGAACAAGAAACCACCAAAAATTTTAACCAGTCATCGTTCTCACAACACTGAGGACCAGTCATTCGAAATGACTTCTCCATGCATTTTATGCATTGGTAAAAGCACTATGATGAAAAGTGTGATATGTTTTCAGGTATCTCCTATACTAATAGAGCCACATGCTCACCGGGTTTGCCACATGATGTAGGCCTATGGACTGAACAAGAAACCACCAAAAATTTTAACCAGTCATCGTTCTCACAACACTGAGGACCAGTCATTCGAAATGACTTCTCCATGCATTTTATGCATTGGTAAAAGCACTATGATGAAAAGTGTGATATGTTTTCAGGTATCTCCTATACTATAGAGCCACATGCTCACCGGTTTGCCATATGATGTAGGCCTATGACTGAACAAGAAACCACCAAAAATTTTAACCAGTCATCGTTCTCACAACACTGAGGACCAGTCATTCGAAATGACTTCTCATGCATTTTATGCATTGGTAAAAGCACTATGATGAAAAGTGTGATATATTTTCAGGTATCTCCTATACTAATAGAGCCACATGCTCACCGGTTTTGCCACATGATGTAGGCCTATGGACTGAACAAGAAACCACCAAAAATTTTAACCAGTCATCGTTCTCACAACACTGAGGACCAGTCATTCGAAATGACTTCTCCATGCATTTTATGCATTGGTAAAAGCACTATGATGAAAAGTGTGATATGTTTTCAGGTATCTCCTATACTAATAGAGCCACATGCTCACCGGTTTGCCACATGATGTAGGCCTATGGACTGAACAAGAAACCACCAAAAATTTTAACCAGTCATCGTTCTCACAACACTGAGGACCAGTCATTCGAAATGACTTCTCCATGCAATTTTATGCATTGGTAAAAGCACTATGATGAAAAGTGTGATATGTTTTCAGGTATCTCCTATACTAATAGAGCCACATGCTCACCGGTTTGCCACATGATGTAGGCCTATGGACTGAACAAGAAACCACCAAAAATTTTAACCAGTCATCGTTCTCACAACACTGAGGACCAGTCATTCGAAATGACTTCTCCATGCATTTTTATGCATTGGTAAAAGCACTATGATGAAAAGTGTGATATATTTTCAGGTATCTCCTATACTAATAGAGCCACATGCTCACCGGTTTGCCACATGATGTAGGCCTATGGACTGAACAAGAAACCACCAAAAATTTTAACCAGTCATCGTTCTCACAACACTGAGGACCAGTCATTCGAAATGAATTCTCCATGCATTTTATGCATTGGTAAAAGCACTATGATGAAAAGTGTGATATTTTTTCAGGTATCTCCTATACTAATAGAGCCACATGCTCACCGTTTGCCACATGATGTAGGCCTATGGACTGAACAAGAAACCACCAAAAATTTTAACCAGTCATCGTTCTCACAACACTGAGGACCAGTCATTCGAAATGACTTCTCCATGCATTTTATGCATTGGTAAAAGCACTATGATGAAAAGTGTGATATATTTTCAGGTATCTCCTATACTAATAGAGCCACATGCTCACCGGTTTGCCACATGATGTAGGCCTATGGACTGAACAAGAAACCACCAAAAATTTTAACCAGTCATCGTTCTCACAACACTGAGGACCAGTCATTCGAAATGAATTCTCCATGCATTTTATGCATTGGTAAAAGCACTATGATGAAAAGTGTGATATGTTTTCAGGTATCTCCTATACTAATAGAGCCACATGCTCACCGGTTTGCCACATGATGTAGGCCTATGGACTGAACAAGAAACCACCAAAAATTTTAACCAGTCATCGTTCTCACAACACTGAGGACCAGTCATTCAAAATGACTTCTCCATGCATTTATGCATTGGTAAAGCACTATGATGAAAAGTGTGATATGTTTTCAGGTATCTCCTATACTAATAGAGCCACATGCTCACCGGTTTGCCACATGATGTAGGCCTATGGACTGAACAAGAAACCACCAAAAATTTTAACCAGTCATCGTTCTCACAACACTGAGGACCAGTCATTCGAAATGACTTCTCCATGCATTTTATGCATTGGTAAAACCACTATGATGAAAAGTGTGATATGTTTTCAGGTATCTCCTATACTAATAGAGCACATGCTCACGGTTTGCCACATGATGTAGGCCTATGGACTGAACAAGAAACCACCAAAAATTTTAACCAGTCATCGTTCTCACAACACTGAGGACCAGTCATTCAAATGACTTCTCCATGCATTTATGCATTGGTAAAAGCACTATAGATGAAAAGTGTGATATGTTTTCAGGTATCTCCTATACTAATAGAGCCACATGCTCACCGGTTTGCCACATGATGTAGGGCCTAAGGACTGAACAAGAAAACCACCAATATTTTAACCAGTCATCGTTCTCACAACACTGAGGACCAGTCATTCGAAATGACTTCTCCATGCATTTTATGCATTGGTAAAAGCACTATGATGAAAAGTGTGATATGTTTTTCAGGTATCTCCTATACTAATAGAGCCACATGCTCACGGGTTTGCCACATGATGTAGGCCTATGGACTGAACAAGAAACCACCAAAAATTTTAACCAGTCATCATTCTCACAACACTGAGAACCAGTCATTCGAAATGACTTCTCCATGCATTTTATGCATTGGTAAAAGCACTATGATGAAAAGTGTGATATGTTTTCAGGTATCTCCTATACTAATAGAGCCACATGCTCACCGGTTTGCCACATGATGTAGGCCTATGGACTGAACAAGAAACCACCAAATATTTTAACCAGTCATCGTTCTCACAACACTGAGGACCAGTCATTCGAAATGACTTCTCCATGCATTTTATGCATTGGTAAAAGAACTATGATGAAAAGTGTGATATGTTTTCAGATATCTCCTATACTAATAGAGCCACATGCTCACCGGTTTGCCACATGATGTAGGCATATGGACTGAACAAGAAACCACCAAAAATTTTAACCAGTCATCGTTCTCACAACACTGAGGACCAGTCATTCGAAATGACTTCTCCATGCATTTTATGCATTGGTAAAAGCACTATGATGAAAAGTGTGATATGTTTTCAGGTATCTCCTATACTAATAGAGCCACATGCTCACCGGTTTGCCACATGATGTAGGCCTATGGACTGAACAAGAAACCACCAAAAATTTTAACCAGTCATCGTTCTCACAACACTGAGGACCAGTCATTCGAATGACTTCTCCATGCATTTTATGCATTGGTAAAAGCACTATGATGAAAAGTGTGATATGTTTTCAGATATCTCCTATACTAATAGAGCCACATGCTCACCGGTTTGCCACATGATGTAGGCCTATGGACTGAACAAGAAACCACCAAAATTTTAACCAGTCATCGTTCTCACAACACTGAGGACCAGTCATTCGAAATGACTTCTCCATGCATTTTATGCATTGGTAAAAGCACTATGATGAAAAGTGTGATATGTTTTCAGGTATCTCCTATACTAATAGAGCCACATGCTCACCGGTTTGCCACATGATGTAGGCCTATGGACTGAACAAGAAACCACCAAAAATTTTAACCAGTCATCGTTCTCACAACACTGAGGACCAGTCATTCGAAATGACTTCTCCATGCATTTTATGCATTGGTAAAAGCACTATGATGAAAAGTGTGATATGTTTTCAGGTATCTCCTATACTAATAGAGCCACATGCTCACGGGTTTGCCACATGATGTAGGCCTATGGACTGAACAAGAAACCACCAAAAATTTTAACCAGTCATCGTTCTCACAACACTGAGGACCAGTCATTCGATATGACTTCTCCATGCATTTTATGCATTGGTAAAAGCACTATGATGAAAAGTGTGATATGTTTTCAGGTATCTCCTATACTAATAGAGCCACATGCTCACCGGTTTGCCACATGATGTAGGCCTATGGACTGAACAAGAAACCACCAAAAATTTTAACCAGTCATCGTTTTCACAACACTGAGGACCAGTCATTCGAAATGACTTCTCCATGCATTTTATGCATTGGTAAAAGCACTATGATGAAAAGTGTGATATGTTTTCAGGTATCTCCTATACTAATAGAGCCACATGCTCACCGGTTTGCCACATGATGTAGGCCTATGGACTGAACAAGAAACCACAAAACTTTTAACCAGTCATCGTTCTCACAACACTGAGGACCAGTCATTCGAAATGACTTCTCCATGCATTTTATGCATTGGTAAAAGCACTATGATGAAAAGTGTGATATGTTTTCAGGTATCTCCTATACTAATAGAGCCACATGCTCACCGGTTTGCCACATGATGTAGGCCTATGGACTGAACAAGAAACCACCAAAAATTTTAACCAGTCATCGTTCTCACAACACTGAGGACCAGTCATTCGAAATGACTTCTCCATGCATTTTATGCATTGGTAAAAGCACTATGATGAAAAGTGTGATATGTTTTCAGGTATCTCCTATACTAATAGAGCCACATGCTCACCGGTTTGCCACATGATGTAGGCCTATGGACTGAACAAGAAACCACCAAAAATTTTAACCAGTCATCGTTCTCACAACACTGAGGACCAGTCATTCGAAATGACTTCTCCATGCATTTTATGCATTGGTAAAAGCACTATGATGAAAAGTGTGATATGTTTTCAGGTATCTCCTATACTAATAGAGCCACATGCTCACCGGTTTGCCACATGATGTAGGCCTATGGACTGAACAAGAAACCACCAAAAATTTTAACCAGTCATCGTTCTCACAACACTGAGGACCAGTCATTCGAAATGACTTCTCCATGCATTTTATGCATTGGTAAAAGCACTATGATGAAAAGTGTGATATGTTTTCAGGTATCTCCTATACTAATAGAGCCACATGCTCACGGTTTGCCACATGATGTAGGCCTATGGACTGAACAAGAAACCACCAAAAATTTTAACCAGTCATCGTTCTCACAACACTGACGACCAGTCATTCGAAATGACTTCTCATGCATTTTGCATTGGTAAAAGCACTATGATGAAAAGTGTGATATGTTTTCAGGTATCTCCTATACTAATTAGAGCCACATGCTCACCGGTTTGCCACATGATGTAGGCCTATGGACTGAACAAGAAACCACCAAAAATTTTAACCAGTCATCGTTCTCACAACACTGAGGACCAGTCATTCGAAATGACTTCTCCATGCATTTTATGCATTGGTAAAAGCACTATGATGAAAAGTGTGATATGTTTTCAGGTATCTCCTATACTAATAGAGCCACATGCTCACGGGTTTGCCACATGATGTAGGCCTATGGACTGAACAAGAAACCACAAAATTTTAACCAGTCATCGTTCTCACAACACTGAGACCAGTCATTCGAAATGACTTCTCCATGCATTTTATGCATTGGTAAAAGCACTATGATGAAAAGTGTGATATGTTTTTCAGGTATCTCCTATACTAATAGAGCCACATGCTCACCGGTTTGCCACATGATGTAGGCATATGGACTGAACAAGAAACCACCAAAAAATTTTAACCAGTCATCGTTCTCACAACACTGAGGACCAGTCATTCGAAATGACTTCTCCATGCATTTTATGCATTGGTAAAAGCACTATGATGAAAAGTGTGATATGTTTTCAGGTATCTCCTATACTAATAGAGCCACATGCTCACGGGTTTGCCACATGATGTAGGCCTATGGACTGAACAAGAAACCACCAAAAATTTTAACCAGTCATCGTTCTCACAACACTGAGGACCAGTCATTCGAAATGACTTCTCCATGCATTTTATGCATTGGTAAAAGCACTATGATGAAAAGTGTGATATGTTTTCAGGTATCTCCTATACTAATAGAGCCACATGCTCACCGGTTTGCCACATGATGTAGGCCTATGGACTGAACAAGAAACCACCAAAAATTTTAACCAGTCATCGTTCTCACAACACTGAGGACCAGTCATTCGAAATGACTTCTCCATGCATTTTATGCATTGGTAAAAGCACTATGATGAAAAGTGTGATATGTTTTCAGGTATCTCCTATACTAATAGAGCCACATGCTCACCGGTTTGCCACATGATGTAGGCCTATGGACTGAACAAGAAACCACCAAAAATTTTAACCAGTCATCGTTCTCACAACACTGAGGACCAGTCATTCGAAATGACTTCTCCATGCATTTTATGCATTGGTAAAAGCACTATGATGAAAAGTGTGATATGTTTTCAGGTATCTCCTATACTAATAGAGCCACATGCTCACCGGTTTGCCACATGATGTAGGCCTATGGACTGAACAAGAAACCACCAAAAATTTTAACCAGTCATCGTTCTCACAACACTGAGGACCAGTCATTCGAAATGACTTCTCCATGCATTTTATGCATTGGTAAAAGCACTATGATGAAAAGTGTGATATGTTTTCAGGTATCTCCTATACTAATAGAGCCACATGCTCACCGGTTTGCCACATGATGTAGGCCTATGGACTGAACAAGAAACCACCAAAAATTTTAACCAGTCATCGTTCTCACAACACTGAGGACCAGTCATTCGAAATGACTTCTCCATGCATTTTATGCATTGGTAAAAGCACTATGATGAAAAGTGTGATATGTTTTCAGGTATCTCCTATACTAATAGAGCCACATGCTCACCGGTTTGCCACATGATGTAGGCCTATGGACTGAACAAGAAACCACCAAAAATTTTAACCAGTCATCGTTCTCACAACACTGAGGACCAGTCATTCGAAATGACTTCTCCATGCATTTTATGCATTGGTAAAAGCACTATGATGAAAAGTGTGATATGTTTTCAGGTATCTCCTATACTAATAGAGCCACATGCTCACGGGTTTGCCACATGATGTAGGCCTATGGACTGAACAAGAAACCACCAAAAATTTTAACCAGTCATCGTTCTCACAACACTGAGGACCAGTCATTCGAAATGACTTCTCCATGCATTTTATGCATTGGTAAAAGCACTATGATGAAAAGTGTGATATGTTTTCAGGTATCTCCTATACTAATAGAGCCACATGCTCACCGGTTTGCCACATGATGTAGGCCTATGGACTGAACAAGAAACCACCAAAAATTTTAACCAGTCATCGTTCTCACAACACTGAGGACCAGTCATTCGAAATGACTTCTCCATGCATTTTATGCATTGGTAAAAGCACTATGATGAAAAGTGTGATATGTTTTCAGGTATCTCCTATACTAATAGAGCCACATGCTCACCGGTTTGCCACATGATGTAGGCCTTTGGACTGAACAAGAAACCACCAAAAATTTTAACCAGTCATCGTTCTCACAACACTGAGGACCAGTCATTCGAAATGACTTCTCCATGCATTTTATGCATTGGTAAAAGCACTATGATGAAAAGTGTGATATGTTTTCAGGTATCTCCTATACTAATAGAGCCACATGCTCACCGGTTTGCCACATGATGTAGGCCTATGGACTGAACAAGAAACCACCAAAAATTTTAACCAGTCATCGTTCTCACAACACTGAGGACCAGTCATTCGAAATGACTTCTCCATGCATTTTATGCATTGGTAAAAGCACTATGATGAAAAGTGTGATATGTTTTCAGGTATCTCCTATACTAATAGAGCCACATGCTCACGGTTTGCCACATGATGTAGGCCTATGGACTGAACAAGAAACCACCAAAAATTTTAACCAGTCATCGTTCTCACAACACTGAGGACCAGTCATTCGAAATGACTTCTCCATGCATTTTATGCATTGGTAAAAGCACTATGATGAAAAAGTGTGATATGTTTTCAGGTATCTCCTATACTAATAGAGCCACATGCTCACCGGTTTGCCACATGATGTAGGCCTATGGACTGAACAAGAAACCACCAAAAATTTTAACCAGTCATCGTTCTCACAACACTGAGGACCAGTCATTCGAAATGACTTCTCCATGCATTTTATGCATTGGTAAAAGCACTATGATGAAAAGTGTGATATGTTTTCAGGTATCTCCTATACTAATAGAGCCACATGCTCACCGGTTTGCCACATGATGTAGGCCTATGGACTGAACAAGAAACCACCAAAAATTTTAACCAGTCATCGTTCTCACAACACTGAGGACCAGTCATTCGAAATGACTTCTCCATGCATTTTATGCATTGGTAAAAGCACTATGATGAAAAGTGTGATATGTTTTCAGGTATCTCCTATACTAATAGAGCCACATGCTCACCGGTTTGCCACATGATGTAGGCCTATGGACTGAACAAGAAACCACCAAAAATTTTAACCAGTCATCGTTCTCACAACACTGAGGACCAGTCATTCGAAATGACTTCTCCATGCATTTTATGCATTGGTAAAAGCACTATGATGAAAAGTGTGATATGTTTTCAGGTATCTCCTATACTAATAGAGCCACATGCTCACCGGTTTGCCACATGATGTAGGCCTATGGACTGAACAAGAAACCACCAAAAATTTTAACCAGTCATCGTTCTCACAACACTGAGGACCAGTCATTCGAAATGACTTCTCCATGCATTTTATGCATTGGTAAAAGCACTATGATGAAAAGTGTGATATGTTTTCAGGTATCTCCTATACTAATAGAGCCACATGCTCACCGGTTTGCCACATGATGTAGGCCTATGGACTGAACAAGAAACCACCAAAAATTTTAACCAGTCATCGTTCTCACAACACTGAGGACCAGTCATTCGAAATGACTTCTCCATGCATTTTATGCATTGGTAAAAGCACTATGATGAAAAGTGTGATATGTTTTCAGGTATCTCCTATACTAATAGAGCCACATGCTCACCGGTTTGCCACATGATGTAGGCCTATGGACTGAACAAGAAACCACCAAAAATTTTAACCAGTCATCGTTCTCACAACACTGAGGACCAGTCATTCGAAATGACTTCTCCATGCATTTTATGCATTGGTAAAAGCACTATGATGAAAAGTGTGATATGTTTTCAGGTATCTCCTATACTAATAGAGCCACATGCTCACCGGTTTGCCACATGATGTAGGCCTATGGACTGAACAAGAAACCACCAAAAATTTTAACCAGTCATCGTTCTCACAACACTGAGGACCAGTCATTCGAAATGACTTCTCCATGCATTTTATGCATTGTAAAAGCACTATGATGAAAAGTGTGATATGTTTTCAGGTATCTCCTATACTAATAGAGCCACATGCTCACGGTTTGCACATGATGTAGGCCTATGGACTGAACAAGAAACCACCAAAAATTTTAACCAGTCATCGTTCTCACAACACTGAGGACCAGTCATTCGAATGACTTCTCATGCATTTTATGCATTGGTAAAAGCACTATGATGAAAAGTGTGATATGTTTTCAGGTATCTCCTATACTAATAGAGCCACATGCTCACCGGTTTGCCACATGATGTAGGCCTATGGACTGAACAAGAAACCACCAAAAATTTTAACCAGTCATCGTTCTCACAACACTGAGGACCAGTCATTCGAAATGACTTCTCCATGCATTTTATGCATTGGTAAAAGCACTATGATGAAAAGTGTGATATGTTTTCAGGTATCTCCTATACTAATAGAGCCACATGCTCACCGGTTTGCCACATGATGTAGGCCTATGGACTGAACAAGAAACCACCAAAAATTTTAACCAGTCATCGTTCTCACAACACTGAGGACCAGTCATTCGAAATGACTTCTCCATGCATTTTATGCATTGGTAAAAGCACTATGATGAAAAGTGTGATATGTTTTCAGGTATCTCCTATACTAATAGAGCCACATGCTCACCGGTTTGCCACATGATGTAGGCCTATGGACTGAACAAGAAACCACCAAAAATTTTAACCAGTCATCGTTCTCACAACACTGAGGACCAGTCATTCGAAATGACTTCTCCATGCATTTTATGCATTGGTAAAAGCACTATGATGAAAAGTGTGATATGTTTTCAGGTATCTCCTATACTAATAGAGCCACATGCTCACCGGTTTGCCACATGATGTAGGCCTATGGACTGAACAAGAAACCACCAAAAATTTTAACCAGTCATCGTTCTCACAACACTGAGGACCAGTCATTCGAAATGACTTCTCCATGCATTTTATGCATTGGTAAAAGCACTATGATGAATAGTGTGATATGTTTTCAGGTATCTCCAATACTAATAGAGCCACATGCTCACCGGTTTGCCACATGATGTAGGCCTATGGACTGAACAAGAAACCACCAAAAATTTTAACCAGTCATCGTTCTCACAACACTGAGGACCAGTCATTCGAAATGACTTCTCCATGCATTTTATGCATTGGTAAAAGCACTATGATGAAAAGTGTGATATGTTTTCAGGTATCTCCTATACTAATAGAGCCACATGCTCACCGGTTTGCCACATGATGTAGGCCTATGGACTGAACAAGAAACCACCAAAAATTTTAACCAGTCATCGTTCTCACAACACTGAGGACCAGTCATTCGAAATGACTTCTCCATGCATTTTATGCATTGGTAAAAGCACTATGATGAAAAGTGTGATATGTTTTCAGGTATCTCCTATACTAATAGAGCCACATGCTCACCGGTTTGCCACATGATGTAGGCCTATGGACTGAACAAGAAACCACCAAAAATTTTAACCAGTCATCGTTCTCACAACACTGAGGACCAGTCATTCGAAATGACTTCTCCATGCATTTTATGCATTGGTAAAAGCACTATGATGAAAAGTGTGATATGTTTTCAGGTATCTCCTATACTAATAGAGCCACATGCTCACCGGTTTGCCACATGATGTAGGCCTATGGACTGAACAAGAAACCACCAAAAATTTTAACCAGTCATCGTTCTCACAACACTGAGGACCAGTCATTCGAAATGACTTCTCCATGCATTTTATGCATTGGTAAAAGCACTATGATGAAAAGTGTGATATGTTTTCAGGTATCTCCTATACTAATAGAGCCACATGCTCACCGGTTTGCCACATGATGTAGGCCTATGGACTGAACAAGAAACCACCAAAAATTTTAACCAGTCATCGTTCTCACAACACTGAGGACCAGTCATTCGAAATGACTTCTCCATGCATTTTATGCATTGGTAAAAGCACTATGATGAAAAGTGTGATATGTTTTCAGGTATCTCCTATACTAATAGAGCCACATGCTCACCGGTTTGCCACATGATGTAGGCCTATGGACTGAACAAGAAACCACCAAAAATTTTAACCAGTCATCGTTCTCACAACACTGAGGACCAGTCATTCGAAATGACTTCTCCATGCATTTTATGCATTGGTAAAAGCACTATGATGAAAAGTGTGATATGTTTTCAGGTATCTCCTATACTAATAGAGCCACATGCTCACCGGTTTGCCACATGATGTAGGCCTATGGACTGAACAAGAAACCACCAAAAATTTTAACCAGTCATCGTTCTCACAACACTGAGGACCAGTCATTCGAAATGACTTCTCCATGCATTTTATGCATTGGTAAAAGCACTATGATGAAAAGTGTGATATGTTTTCAGGTATCTCCTATACTAATAGAGCCACATGCTCACCGGTTTGCCACATGATGTAGGCCTATGGACTGAACAAGAAACCACCAAAAATTTTAACCAGTCATCGTTCTCACAACACTGAGGACCAGTCATTCGAAATGACTTCTCCATGCATTTTATGCATTGGTAAAAGCACTATGATGAAAAGTGTGATATGTTTTCAGGTATCTCCTATACTAATAGAGCCACATGCTCACCGGTTTGCCACATGATGTAGGCCTATGGACTGAACAAGAAACCACCAAAAATTTTAACCAGTCATCGTTCTCACAACACTGAGGACCAGTCATTCGAAATGACTTCTCCATGCATTTTATGCATTGGTAAAAGCACTATGATGAAAAGTGTGATATGTTTTCAGGTATCTCCTATACTAATAGAGCCACATGCTCACCGGTTTGCCACATGATGTAGGCCTATGGACTGAACAAGAAACCACCAAAAATTTTAACCAGTCATCGTTCTCACAACACTGAGGACCAGTCATTCGAAATGACTTCTCCATGCATTTTATGCATTGGTAAAAGCACTATGATGAAAAGTGTGATATGTTTTCAGGTATCTCCTATACTAATAGAGCCACATGCTCACCGGTTTGCCACATGATGTAGGCCTATGGACTGAACAAGAAACCACCAAAAATTTTAACCAGTCATCGTTCTCACAACACTGAGGACCAGTCATTCGAAATGACTTCTCCATGCATTTTATGCATTGGTAAAAGCACTATGATGAAAAGTGTGATATGTTTTCAGGTATCTCCTATACTAATAGAGCCACATGCTCACCGGTTTGCCACATGATGTAGGCCTATGGACTGAACAAGAAACCACCAAAAATTTTAACCAGTCATCGTTCTCACAACACTGAGGACCAGTCATTCGAAATGACTTCTCCATGCATTTTATGCATTGGTAAAAGCACTATGATGAAAAGTGTGATATGTTTTCAGGTATCTCCTATACTAATAGAGCCACATGCTCACCGGTTTGCCACATGATGTAGGCCTATGGACTGAACAAGAAACCACCAAAAATTTTAACCAGTCATCGTTCTCACAACACTGAGGACCAGTCATTCGAAATGACTTCTCCATGCATTTTATGCATTGGTAAAAGCACTATGATGAAAAGTGTGATATGTTTTCAGGTATCTCCTATACTAATAGAGCCACATGCTCACCGGTTTGCCACATGATGTAGGCCTATGGACTGAACAAGAAACCACCAAAAATTTTAACCAGTCATCGTTCTCACAACACTGAGGACCAGTCATTCGAAATGACTTCTCCATGCATTTTATGCATTGGTAAAAGCACTATGATGAAAAGTGTGATATGTTTTCAGGTATCTCCTATACTAATAGAGCCACATGCTCACCGGTTTGCCACATGATGTAGGCCTATGGACTGAACAAGAAACCACCAAAAATTTTAACCAGTCATCGTTCTCACAACACTGAGGACCAGTCATTCGAAATGACTTCTCCATGCATTTTATGCATTGGTAAAAGCACTATGATGAAAAGTGTGATATGTTTTCAGGTATCTCCTATACTAATAGAGCCACATGCTCACCGGTTTGCCACATGATGTAGGCCTATGGACTGAACAAGAAACCACCAAAAATTTTAACCAGTCATCGTTCTCACAACACTGAGGACCAGTCATTCGAAATGACTTCTCCATGCATTTTATGCATTGGTAAAAGCACTATGATGAAAAGTGTGATATGTTTTCAGGTATCTCCTATACTAATAGAGCCACATGCTCACCGGTTTGCCACATGATGTAGGCCTATGGACTGAACAAGAAACCACCAAAAATTTTAACCAGTCATCGTTCTCACAACACTGAGGACCAGTCATTCGAAATGACTTCTCCATGCATTTTATGCATTGGTAAAAGCACTATGATGAAAAGTGTGATATGTTTTCAGGTATCTCCTATACTAATAGAGCCACATGCTCACCGGTTTGCCACATGATGTAGGCCTATGGACTGAACAAGAAACCACCAAAAATTTTAACCAGTCATCGTTCTCACAACACTGAGGACCAGTCATTCGAAATGACTTCTCCATGCATTTTATGCATTGGTAAAAGCACTATGATGAAAAGTGTGATATGTTTTCAGGTATCTCCTATACTAATAGAGCCACATGCTCACCGGTTTGCCACATGATGTAGGCCTATGGACTGAACAAGAAACCACCAAAAATTTTAACCAGTCATCGTTCTCACAACACTGAGGACCAGTCATTCGAAATGACTTCTCCATGCATTTTATGCATTGGTAAAAGCACTATGATGAAAAGTGTGATATGTTTTCAGGTATCTCCTATACTAATAGAGCCACATGCTCACCGGTTTGCCACATGATGTAGGCCTATGGACTGAACAAGAAACCACCAAAAATTTTAACCAGTCATCGTTCTCACAACACTGAGGACCAGTCATTCGAAATGACTTCTCCATGCATTTTATGCATTGGTAAAAGCACTATGATGAAAAGTGTGATATGTTTTCAGGTATCTCCTATACTAATAGAGCCACATGCTCACCGGTTTGCCACATGATGTAGGCCTATGGACTGAACAAGAAACCACCAAAAATTTTAACCAGTCATCGTTCTCACAACACTGAGGACCAGTCATTCGAAATGACTTCTCCATGCATTTTATGCATTGGTAAAAGCACTATGATGAAAAGTGTGATATGTTTTCAGGTATCTCCTATACTAATAGAGCCACATGCTCACCGGTTTGCCACATGATGTAGGCCTATGGACTGAACAAGAAACCACCAAAAATTTTAACCAGTCATCGTTCTCACAACACTGAGGACCAGTCATTCGAAATGACTTCTCCATGCATTTTATGCATTGGTAAAAGCACTATGATGAAAAGTGTGATATGTTTTCAGGTATCTCCTATACTAATAGAGCCACATGCTCACCGGTTTGCCACATGATGTAGGCCTATGGACTGAACAAGAAACCACCAAAAATCCATGCATTTTATGCATTGGTAAAAGCACTATGATGAAAAGTGTGATATGTTTTCAGGTATCTCCTATACTAATAGAGCCACATGCTCACCGGTTTGCCACATGATGTAGGCCTATGGACTGAACAAGAAACCACCAAAAATTTTAACCAGTCATCGTTCTCACAACACTGAGGACCAGTCATTCGAAATGACTTCTCCATGCATTTTATGCATTGGTAAAAGCACTATGATGAAAAGTGTGATATGTTTTCAGGTATCTCCTATACTAATAGAGCCACATGCTCACCGGTTTGCCACATGATGTAGGCCTATGGACTGAACAAGAAACCACCAAAAATTTTAACCAGTCATCGTTCTCACAACACTGAGGACCAGTCATTCGAAATGACTTCTCCATGCATTTTATGCATTGGTAAAAGCACTATGATGAAAAGTGTGATATGTTTTCAGGTATCTCCTATACTAATAGAGCCACATGCTCACCGGTTTGCCACATGATGTAGGCCTATGGACTGAACAAGAAACCACCAAAAATTTTAACCAGTCATCGTTCTCACAACACTGAGGACCAGTCATTCGAAATGACTTCTCCATGCATTTTATGCATTGGTAAAAGCACTATGATGAAAAGTGTGATATGTTTTCAGGTATCTCCTATACTAATAGAGCCACATGCTCACCGGTTTGCCACATGATGTAGGCCTATGGACTGAACAAGAAACCACCAAAAATTTTAACCAGTCATCGTTCTCACAACACTGAGGACCAGTCATTCGAAATGACTTCTCCATGCATTTTATGCATTGGTAAAAGCACTATGATGAAAAGTGTGATATGTTTTCAGGTATCTCCTATACTAATAGAGCCACATGCTCACCGGTTTGCCACATGATGTAGGCCTATGGACTGAACAAGAAACCACCAAAAATTTTAACCAGTCATCGTTCTCACAACACTGAGGACCAGTCATTCGAAATGACTTCTCCATGCATTTTATGCATTGGTAAAAGCACTATGATGAAAAGTGTGATATGTTTTCAGGTATCTCCTATACTAATAGAGCCACATGCTCACCGGTTTGCCACATGATGTAGGCCTATGGACTGAACAAGAAACCACCAAAAATTTTAACCAGTCATCGTTCTCACAACACTGAGGACCAGTCATTCGAAATGACTTCTCCATGCATTTTATGCATTGGTAAAAGCACTATGATGAAAAGTGTGATATGTTTTCAGGTATCTCCTATACTAATAGAGCCACATGCTCACCGGTTTGCCACATGATGTAGGCCTATGGACTGAACAAGAAACCACCAAAAATTTTAACCAGTCATCGTTCTCACAACACTGAGGACCAGTCATTCGAAATGACTTCTCCATGCATTTTATGCATTGGTAAAAGCACTATGATGAAAAGTGTGATATGTTTTCAGGTATCTCCTATACTAATAGAGCCACATGCTCACCGGTTTGCCACATGATGTAGGCCTATGGACTGAACAAGAAACCACCAAAAATTTTAACCAGTCATCGTTCTCACAACACTGAGGACCAGTCATTCGAAATGACTTCTCCATGCATTTTATGCATTGGTAAAAGCACTATGATGAAAAGTGTGATATGTTTTCAGGTATCTCCTATACTAATAGAGCCACATGCTCACCGGTTTGCCACATGATGTAGGCCTATGGACTGAACAAGAAACCACCAAAAATTTTAACCAGTCATCGTTCTCACAACACTGAGGACCAGTCATTCGAAATGACTTCTCCATGCATTTTATGCATTGGTAAAAGCACTATGATGAAAAGTGTGATATGTTTTCAGGTATCTCCTATACTAATAGAGCCACATGCTCACCGGTTTGCCACATGATGTAGGCCTATGGACTGAACAAGAAACCACCAAAAATTTTAACCAGTCATCGTTCTCACAACACTGAGGACCAGTCATTCGAAATGACTTCTCCATGCATTTTATGCATTGGTAAAAGCACTATGATGAAAAGTGTGATATGTTTTCAGGTATCTCCTATACTAATAGAGCCACATGCTCACCGGTTTGCCACATGATGTAGGCCTATGGACTGAACAAGAAACCACCAAAAATTTTAACCAGTCATCGTTCTCACAACACTGAGGACCAGTCATTCGAAATGACTTCTCCATGCATTTTATGCATTGGTAAAAGCACTATGATGAAAAGTGTGATATGTTTTCAGGTATCTCCTATACTAATAGAGCCACATGCTCACCGGTTTGCCACATGATGTAGGCCTATGGACTGAACAAGAAACCACCAAAAATTTTAACCAGTCATCGTTCTCACAACACTGAGGACCAGTCATTCGAAATGACTTCTCCATGCATTTTATGCATTGGTAAAAGCACTATGATGAAAAGTGTGATATGTTTTCAGGTATCTCCTATACTAATAGAGCCACATGCTCACCGGTTTGCCACATGATGTAGGCCTATGGACTGAACAAGAAACCACCAAAAATTTTAACCAGTCATCGTTCTCACAACACTGAGGACCAGTCATTCGAAATGACTTCTCCATGCATTTTATGCATTGGTAAAAGCACTATGATGAAAAGTGTGATATGTTTTCAGGTATCTCCTATACTAATAGAGCCACATGCTCACCGGTTTGCCACATGATGTAGGCCTATGGACTGAACAAGAAACCACCAAAAATTTTAACCAGTCATCGTTCTCACAACACTGAGGACCTGTCATTCGAAATGACTTCTCCATGCATTTTATGCATTGGTAAAAGCACTATGATGAAAAGTGTGATATGTTTTCAGGTATCTCCTATACTAATAGAGCCACATGCTCACCGGTTTGCCACATGATGTAGGCCTATGGACTGAACAAGAAACCACCAAAAATTTTAACCAGTCATCGTTCTCACAACACTGAGGACCAGTCATTCGAAATGACTTCTCCATGCATTTTATGCATTGGTAAAAGCACTATGATGAAAAGTGTGATATGTTTTCAGGTATCTCCTATACTAATAGAGCCACATGCTCACCGGTTTGCCACATGATGTAGGCCTATGGACTGAACAAGAAACCACCAAAAATTTTAACCAGTCATCGTTCTCACAACACTGAGGACCAGTCATTCGAAATGACTTCTCCATGCATTTTATGCATTGGTAAAAGCACTATGATGAAAAGTGTGATATGTTTTCAGGTATCTCCTATACTAATAGAGCCACATGCTCACCGGTTTGCCACATGATGTAGGCCTATGGACTGAACAAGAAACCACCAAAAATTTTAACCAGTCATCGTTCTCACAACACTGAGGACCAGTCATTCGAAATGACTTCTCCATGCATTTTATGCATTGGTAAAAGCACTATGAATGAAAAGCTATGATGATATGTTTTCAGGTATCTCCTATACTAATAGAGCCACATGCTCACCGGTTTGCCACATGATGTAGGGCCTATGGACTGAACAAGAAACCACCAAAATTTTTAACCAGTCATCGTTCTCACAACACTGAGGACCAGTCATTCGAAATGACTTCTCCATGCATTTTATGCATTGGTAAAAAGCACTATGATGAAAAGTGTGGATATGTTTTTCAGGTATCTCCTATACTAATAGAGCCACATGCTCACCGGTTTTTGCCACATGATGTAGGCCTATGGACCTGAACAAGAAACCACCAAAAATTTTAACCAGTCATCGTTCTCACAACACTGAGGACCAGTCATTCGAAATGACTTCTCCATGCATTTTATGCATTGGTAAAAAGCAAGTCATTCGAAATGACTTCTCCATGCATTTTATGCATTGGTAAAAGCACTATGATGAAAAGTGTGATATGTTTTCAGGTATCTCCTATACTAATAGAGCCACATGCTCACCGGTTTGCCACATGATGTAGGCCTATGGACTGAACAAGAAACCACCAAAAATTTTAACCAGTCATCGTTCTCACAACACTGAGGACCAGTCATTCGAAATGACTTCTCCATGCATTTTATGCATTGGTAAAAGCACTATGATGAAAAGTGTGATATGTTTTCAGGTATCTCCTATACTAATAGAGCCACATGCTCACCGGTTTGCCACATGATGTAGGCCTATGGACTGAACAAGAAACCACCAAAAATTTTAACCAGTCATCGTTCTCACAACACTGAGGACCAGTCATTCGAAATGACTTCTCCATGCATTTTATGCTTTGGTAAAAGCACTATGATGAAAAGTGTGATATGTTTTCAGGTATCTCCTATACTAATAGAGCCACATGCTCACCGGTTTGCCACATGATGTAGGCCTATGGACTGAACAAGAAACCACAAAAAATTTTAACCAGTCATCGTTCTCACAACACTGAGGACCAGTCATTCGAAATGACTTCTCCATGCATTTTATGCATTGGTAAATGCACTATGATGAAAAGTGTGATATGTTTTCAGGTATCTCCTATACTAATAGAGCCACATGCTCACCGGTTTGCCACATGATGTAGGCCTATGGACTGAACAAGAAACCACCAAAAATTTTAACCAGTCATCGTTCTCACAACACTGAGGACCAGTCATTCGAAATGACTTCTCCATGCATTTTATGCATTGGTAAAAGCACTATGATGAAAAGTGTGATATGTTTTCAGGTATCTCCTATACTAATAGAGCCACATGCTCACCGGTTTGCCACATGATGTAGGCCTATGGACTGAACAAGAAACCACCAAAAATTTTAACCAGTCATCGTTCTCACAACACTGAGGACCAGTCATTCGAAATGACTTCTCCATGCATTTTATGCATTGGTAAAAGCACTATGATGAAAAGTGTGATATGTTTTCAGGTATCTCCTATACTAATAGAGCCACATGCTCACCGGTTTGCCACATGATGTAGGCCTATGGACTGAACAAGAAACCACCAAAAATTTTAACCAGTCATCGTTCTCACAACACTGAGGACCAGTCATTCGAAATGACTTCTCCATGCATTTTATGCATTGGTAAATGCACTATGATGAAAAGTGTGATATGTTTTCAGGTATCTCCTATACTAATAGAGCCACATGCTCACCAGTTTGCCACATGATGTAGGCCTATGGACTGAACAAGAAACCACCAAAAATTTTAACCAGTCATCATTCTCACAACACTGAGGACCAGTCATTCGAAATGACTTCTCCATGCATTTTATGCATTGGTAAAAGCACTATGATGAAAAGTGTGATATGTTTTCAGGTATCTCCTATACTAATAGAGCCACATGCTCACCGGTTTGCCACATGATGTAGGCCTATGGACTGAACAAGAAACCACCAAAAATTTTAACCAGTCATCGTTCTCACAACACTGAGGACCAGTCATTCGAAATGACTTCTCCATGCATTTTATGCATTGGTAAAAGCACTATGATGAAAAGTGTAATATGTTTTCAGGTATCTCCTATACTAATAGAGCCACATGCTCACCGGTTTGCCACATGATGTAGGCCTATGGACTGAACAAGAAACCACCAAAAATTTTAACCAGTCATCGTTCTCACAACACTGAGGACCAGTCATTCGAAATGACTTCTCCATGCATTTTATGCATTGGTAAAAGCACTATGATGAAAAGTGTGATATGTTTTCAGGTATCTCCTATACTAATAGAGCCACATGCTCACCGGTTTGCCACATGATGTAGGCCTATGGACTGAACAAGAAACCACCAAAAATTTTAACCAGTCATCGTTCTCACAACACTGAGGACCAGTCATTCGAAATGACTTCTCCATGCATTTTATGCATTGGTAAATGCACTATGATGAAAAGTGTGATATGTTTTCATGTATCTCCTATACTAATAGAGCCACATGCTCACCGGTTTGCCACATGATGTAGGCCTATGGACTGAACAAGAAACCACCAAAAATTTTAACCAGTCATCGTTCTCACAACACTGAGGACCAGTCATTCGAAATGACTTCTCCATGCATTTTATGCATTGGTAAAAGCACTATGATGAAAAGTGTGATATGTTTTCAGGTATCTCCTATACTAATAGAGCCACATGCTCACCGGTTTGCCACATGATGTAGGCCTATGGACTGAACAAGAAACCACCAAAAATTTTAACCAGTCATCGTTCTCACAACACTGAAGACCAGTCATTCGAAATGACTTCTCCATGCATTTTATGCATTGGTAAAAGCACTATGATGAAAAGTGTGATATGTTTTCAGGTATCTCCTATACTAATCGAGCCACATGCTCACCGGTTTGCCACATGATGTAGGCCTATGGAGTGAACAAGAAACCACCAAAAATTTTAACCAGTCATCGTTCTCACAACACTGAGGACCAGTCATTCGAAATGACTTCTCCATGCATTTTATGCATTGGTAAAAGCAGTATGATGAAAAGTGTGATATGTTTTCAGGTATCTCCTATACTAATAGAGCCACATGCTCACCGGTTTGCCACATGATGTAGGCCTATGGACTGAACAAGAAACCACCAAAAATTTTAACCAGTCATCGTTCTCACAACACTGAGGACCAGTCATTCGAAATGACTTCTCCATGCATTTTATGCATTGGTAAAAGCACTATGATGAAAAATGTGATATGTTTTCAGGTATCTCCTATACTAATAGAGCCACATGCTCACCGGTTTGCCACATGATGTAGGCCTATGGACTGAACAAGAAACCACCAAAAATTTTAACCAGTCATCGTTCTCACAACACTGAGGACCAGTCATTCGAAATGACTTCTCCATGCATTTTATGCATTGGTAAAAGCACTATGATGAAAAGTGTGATATGTTTTCAGGTATCTCCTATACTAATAGAGCCACATGCTCACCGGTTTGCCACATGATGTAGGCCTATGGACTGAACAAGAAACCACCAAAAATTTTAACCAGTCATCGTTCTCACAACACTGAGGACCAGTCATTCGAAATGACTTCTCCATGCATTTTATGCATTGGTAAAAGCACTATGATGAAAAGTGTGATATGTTTTCAGGTATCTCCTATACTAATAGAGCCACATGCTCACCGGTTTGCCACATGATGTAGGCCTATGGACTGAACAAGAAACCACCAAAAATTTTAACCAGTCATCGTTCTCACAACACTGAGGACCAGTCATTCGAAATGACTTCTCCATGCATTTTATGCATTGGTAAAAGCGCTATGATGAAAAGTGTGATATGTTTTCAGGTATCTCCTATACTAATAGAGCCACATGCTCACCGGTTTGCCACATGATGTAGGCCTATGGACTGAACAAGAAACCACCAAAAATTTTAACCAGTCATCGTTCTCACAACACTGAGGACCAGTCATTCGAAATGACTTCTCCATGCATTTTATGCATTGGTAAAAGCACTATGATGAAAAGTGTGATATGTTTTCAGGTATCTCCTATACTAATAGAGCCACATGCTCACCGGTTTGCCACATGATGTAGGCCTATGGACTGAACAAGAAACCACCAAAAATTTTAACCAGTCATCGTTCTCACAACACTGAGGACCAGTCATTCGAAATGACTTCTCCATGCATTTTATGCATTGGAAAATGCACTATGATGAAAAGTGTGATATGTTTTCAGGTATCTCCTATACTAATAGAGCCACATGCTCACCGGTTTGCCACATGATGTAGGCCTATGGACTGAACAAGAAACCACCAAAAATTTTAACCAGTCATCGTTCTCACAACACTGAGGACCAGTCATTCGAAATGACTTCTCCATGCATTTTATGCATTGGTAAAAGCACTATGATGAAAAGTGTGATATGTTTTCAGGTATCTCCTATACTAATAGAGCCACATGCTCACCGGTTTGCCACATGATGTAGGCCTATGGACTGAACAAGAAACCACCAAAAATTTTAACCAGTCATCGTTCTCACAACACTGAGGACCAGTCATTCGAAATGACTTCTCCATGCATTTTATGCATTGGTAAAAGCACTATGATGAAAAGTGTGATATGTTTTCAGGTATCTCCTATACTAATAGAGCCACATGCTCACCGGTTTGCCACATGATGTAGGCCTATGGACTGAACAAGAAACCACCAAAAATTTTATCCAGTCATCGTTCTCACAACACTGAGGACCAGTCATTCGAAATGACTTCTCCATGCATTTTATGCATTGGTAAAAGCACTATGATGAAAAGTGTGATATGTTTTCAGGTATCTCCTATACTAATAGAGCCACATGCTCACCGGTTTGCCACATGATGTAGGCCTATGGACTGAACAAGAAACCACCAAAAATTTTAACCAGTCATCGTTCTCACAACACTGAGGACCAGTCATTCGAAATGACTTCTCCATGCATTTTATGCATTGGTAAAAGCACTATGATGAAAAGTGTGATATGTTTTCAGGTATCTCCTATACTAATAGAGCCACATGCTCACCGGTTTGCCACATGATGTAGGCCTATGGACTGAACAAGAAACCACCAAAAATTTTAACCAGTCATCGTTCTCACAACACTGAGGACCAGTCATTCGAAATGACTTCTCCATGCATTTTATGCATTGGTAAAAGCACTATGATGAAAAGTGTGATATGTTTTCAGGTATCTCCTATACTAATAGAGCCACATGCTCACCGGTTTGCCACATGATGTAGGCCTATGGACTGAACAAGAAACCACCAAAAATTTTAACCAGTCATCGTTCTCACAACACTGAGGACCAGTCATTCGAAATGACTTCTCCATGCATTTTATGCATTGGTAAATGCACTATGATGAAAAGTGTGATATGTTTTCAGGTATCTCCTATACTAATAGAGCCACATGCTCACCGGTTTGCCACATGATGTAGGCCTATGGACTGAACAAGAAACCACCAAAAATTTTAACCAGTCATCGTTCTCACAACACTGAGGACCAGTCATTCGAAATGACTTCTCCATGCATTTTATGCATTGGTAAAAGCACTATGATGAAAAGTGTGATATGTTTTCAGGTATCTCCTATACTAATAGAGCCACATGCTCACCGGTTTGCCACATGATGTAGGCCTATGGACTGAACAAGAAACCACCAAAAATTTTAACCAGTCATCGTTCTCACAACACTGAGGACCAGTCATTCGAAATGACTTCTCCATGCATTTTATGCATTGGTAAAAGCACTATGATGAAAAGTGTGATATGTTTTCAGGTATCTCCTATACTAATAGAGCCACATGCTCACCGGTTTGCCACATGATGTAGGCCTATGGACTGAACAAGAAACCACCAAAAATTTTAACCAGTCATCGTTCTCACAACACTGAGGACCAGTCATTCGAAATGACTTCTCCATGCATTTTATGCATTGGTAAAAGCACTATGATGAAAAGTGTGATATGTTTTCAGGTATCTCCTATACTAATAGAGCCACATGCTCACCGGTTTGCCACATGATGTAGGCCTATGGACTGAACAAGAAACCACCAAAAATTTTAACCAGTCATCGTTCTCACAACACTGAAGACCAGTCATTCGAAATGACTTCTCCATGCATTTTATGCATTGGTAAAAGCACTATGATGAAAAGTGTGATATGTTTTCAGGTATCTCCTATACTAATAGAGCCACATGCTCACCGGTTTGCCACATGATGTAGGCCTATGGACTGAACAAGAAACCACCAAAAATTTTAACCAGTCATCGTTCTCACAACACTGAGGACCAGTCATTCGAAATGACTTCTCCATGCATTTTATGCATTGGTAAATGCACTATGATGAAAAGTGTGATATGTTTTCAGGTATCTCCTATACTAATAGAGCCACATGCTCACCGGTTTGCCACATGATGTAGGCCTATGGACTGAACAAGAAACCACCAAAAATTTTAACCAGTCATCGTTCTCACAACACTGAGGACCAGTCATTCGAAATGACTTCTCCATGCATTTTATGCATTGGTAAAAGCACTATGATGAAAAGTGTGATATGTTTTCAGGTATCTCCTATACTAATAGAGCCACATGCTCACCGGTTTGCCACATGATGTAGGCCTATGGACTGAACAAGAAACCACCAAAAATTTTAACCAGTCATCGTTCTCACATCACTGAGGACCAGTCATTCGAAATGACTTCTCCATGCATTTTATGCATTGGTAAAAGCACTATAATGAAAAGTGTGATATGTTTTCAGGTATCTCCTATACTAATAGAGCCACATGCTCACCGGTTTGCCACATGATGTAGGCCTATGGACTGAACAAGAAACCACCAAAAATTTTATCCAGTCATCGTTCTCACAACACTGAGGACCAGTCATTCGAAATGACTTCTCCATGCATTTTATGCATTGGTAAAAGCACTATGATGAAAAGTGTGATATGTTTTCAGGTATCTCCTATACTAATAGAGCCACATGCTCACCGGTTTGCCACATGATGTAGGCCTATGGACTGAACAAGAAACCACCAAAAATTTTAACCAGTCATCGTTCTCACAACACTGAGGACCAGTCATTCGAAATGACTTCTCCATGCATTTTATGCATTGGTAAAAGCACTATGATGAAAAGTGTGATATGTTTTCAGGTATCTCCTATACTAATAGAGCCACATGCTCACCGGTTTGCCACATGATGTAGGCCTATGGACTGAACAAGAAACCACCAAAAATTTTAACCAGTCATCGTTCTCACAACACTGAGGACCAGTCATTCGAAATGACTTCTCCATGCATTTTATGCATTGGTAAATGCACTATGATGAAAAGTGTGATATGTTTTCAGGTATCTCCTATACTAATAGAGCCACATGCTCACCGGTTTGCCACATGATGTAGGCCTATGGACTGAACAAGAAACCACCAAAAATTTTAACCAGTCATCGTTCTCACAACACTGAGGACCAGTCATTCGAAATGACTTCTCCATGCATTTTATGCATTGGTAAAAGCACTATGATGAAAAGTGTGATATGTTTTCAGGTATCTCCTATACTAATAGAGCCACATGCTCACCGGTTTGCCACATGATGTAGGCCTATGGACTGAACAAGAAACCACCAAAAATTTTAACCAGTCATCGTTCTCACAACACTGAGGACCAGTCATTCGAAATGACTTCTCCATGCATTTTATGCATTGGTAAAAGCACTATGATGAAAAGTGTGATATGTTTTCAGGTATCTCCTATACTAATAGAGCCACATGCTCACCGGTTTGCCACATGATGTAGGCCTATGGACTGAACAAGAAACCACCAAAAATTTTAACCAGTCATCGTTCTCACAACACTGAGGACCAGTCATTCGAAATGACTTCTCCATGCATTTTATGCATTGGTAAAAGCACTATGATGAAAAGTGTGATATGTTTTCAGGTATCTCCTATACTAATAGAGCCACATGCTCACCGGTTTGCCACATGATGTAGGCCTATGGACTGAACAAGAAACCACCAAAAATTTTAACCAGTCATCGTTCTCACAACACTGAAGACCAGTCATTCGAAATGACTTCTCCATGCATTTTATGCATTGGTAAAAGCACTATGATGAAAAGTGTGATATGTTTTCAGGTATCTCCTATACTAATAGAGCCACATGCTCACCGGTTTGCCACATGATGTAGGCCTATGGACTGAACAAGAAACCACCAAAAATTTTAACCAGTCATCGTTCTCACAACACTGAGGACCAGTCATTCGAAATGACTTCTCCATGCATTTTATGCATTGGTAAATGCACTATGATGAAAAGTGTGATATGTTTTCAGGTATCTCCTATACTAATAGAGCCACATGCTCACCGGTTTGCCACATGATGTAGGCCTATGGACTGAACAAGAAACCACCAAAAATTTTAACCAGTCATCGTTCTCACAACACTGAGGACCAGTCATTCGAAATGACTTCTCCATGCATTTTATGCATTGGTAAAAGCACTATGATGAAAAGTGTGATATGTTTTCAGGTATCTCCTATACTAATAGAGCCACATGCTCACCGGTTTGCCACATGATGTAGGCCTATGGACTGAACAAGAAACCACCAAAAATTTTAACCAGTCATCGTTCTCACATCACTGAGGACCAGTCATTCGAAATGACTTCTCCATGCATTTTATGCATTGGTAAAAGCACTATGATGAAAAGTGTGATATGTTTTCAGGTATCTCCTATACTAATAGAGCCACATGCTCACCGGTTTGCCACATGATGTAGGCCTATGGACTGAACAAGAAACCACCAAAAATTTTATCCAGTCATCGTTCTCACAACACTGAGGACCAGTCATTCGAAATGACTTCTCCATGCATTTTATGCATTGGTAAAAGCACTATGATGAAAAGTGTGATATGTTTTCAGGTATCTCCTATACTAATAGAGCCACATGCTCACCGGTTTGCCACATGATGTAGGCCTATGGACTGAACAAGAAACCACCAAAAATTTTAACCAGTCATCGTTCTCACAACACTGAGGACCAGTCATTCGAAATGACTTCTCCATGCATTTTATGCATTGGTAAAAGCACTATGATGAAAAGTGTGATATGTTTTCAGGTATCTCCTATACTAATAGAGCCACATGCTCACCGGTTTGCCACATGATGTAGGCCTATGGACTGAACAAGAAACCACCAAAAATTTTAACCAGTCATCGTTCTCACAACACTGAGGACCAGTCATTCGAAATGACTTCTCCATGCATTTTATGCTTTGGTAAAAGCACTATGATGAAAAGTGTGATATGTTTTCAGGTATCTCCTATACTAATAGAGCCACATGCTCACCGGTTTGCCACATGATGTAGGCCTATGGACTGAACAAGAAACCACCAAAAATTTTAACCAGTCATCGTTCTCACAACACTGAGGACCAGTCATTCGAAATGACTTCTCCATGCATTTTATGCATTGGTAAATGCACTATGATGAAAAGTGTGATATGTTTTCAGGTATCTCCTATACTAATAGAGCCACATGCTCACCGGTTTGCCACATGATGTAGGCCTATGGACTGAACAAGAAACCACCAAAAATTTTAACCAGTCATCGTTCTCACAACACTGAGGACCAGTCATTCGAAATGACTTCTCCATGCATTTTATGCATTGGTAAAAGCACTATGATGAAAAGTGTGATATGTTTTCAGGTATCTCCTATACTAATAGAGCCACATGCTCACCGGTTTGCCACATGATGTAGGCCTATGGACTGAACAAGAAACCACCAAAAATTTTAACCAGTCATCGTTCTCACAACACTGAGGACCAGTCATTCGAAATGACTTCTCCATGCATTTTATGCATTGGTAAAAGCACTATGATGAAAAGTGTGATATGTTTTCAGGTATCTCCTATACTAATAGAGCCACATGCTCACCGGTTTGCCACATGATGTAGGCCTATGGACTGAACAAGAAACCACCAAAAATTTTAACCAGTCATCGTTCTCACAACACTGAGGACCAGTCATTCGAAATGACTTCTCCATGCATTTTATGCATTGGTAAATGCACTATGATGAAAAGTGTGATATGTTTTCAGGTATCTCCTATACTAATAGAGCCACATGCTCACCAGTTTGCCACATGATGTAGGCCTATGGACTGAACAAGAAACCACCAAAAATTTTAACCAGTCATCATTCTCACAACACTGAGGACCAGTCATTCGAAATGACTTCTCCATGCATTTTATGCATTGGTAAAAGCACTATGATGAAAAGTGTGATATGTTTTCAGGTATCTCCTATACTAATAGAGCCACATGCTCACCGGTTTGCCACATGATGTAGGCCTATGGACTGAACAAGAAACCACCAAAAATTTTAACCAGTCATCGTTCTCACAACACTGAGGACCAGTCATTCGAAATTACTTCTCCATGCATTTTATGCATTGGTAAAAGCACTATGATGAAAAGTGTAATATGTTTTCAGGTATCTCCTATACTAATAGAGCCACATGCTCACCGGTTTGCCACATGATGTAGGCCTATGGACTGAACAAGAAACCACCAAAAATTTTAACCAGTCATCGTTCTCACAACACTGAGGACCAGTCATTCGAAATGACTTCTCCATGCATTTTATGCATTGGTAAAAGCACTATGATGAAAAGTGTGATATGTTTTCAGGTATCTCCTATACTAATAGAGCCACATGCTCACCGGTTTGCCACATGATGTAGGCCTATGGACTGAACAAGAAACCACCAAAAATTTTAACCAGTCATCGTTCTCACAACACTGAGGACCAGTCATTCGAAATGACTTCTCCATGCATTTTATGCATTGGTAAAAGCACTATGATGAAAAGTGTGATATGTTTTCAGGTATCTCCTATACTAATAGAGCCACATGCTCACCGGTTTGCCACATGATGTAGGCCTATGGACTGAACAAGAAACCACCAAAAATTTTAACCAGTCATCGTTCTCACAACACTGAGGACCAGTCATTCGAAATGACTTCTCCATGCATTTTATGCATTGGTAAAAGCACTATGATGAAAAGTGTGATATGTTTTCAGGTATCTCCTATACTAATAGAGCCACATGCTCACCGGTTTGCCACATGATGTAGGCCTATGGACTGAACAAGAAACCACCAAAAATTTTATCCAGTCATCGTTCTCACAGCACTGAGGACCAGTCATTCGAAATGACTTCTCCATGCATTTTATGCATTGGTAAAAGCACTATGATGAAAAGTGTGATATGTTTTCAGGTATCTCCTATACTAATAGAGCCACATGCTCACCGGTTTGCCACATGATGTAGGCCTATGGACTGAACAAGAAACCACCAAAAATTTTAACCAGTCATCGTTCTCACAACACTGAGGACCAGTCATTCGAAATGACTTCTCCATGCATTTTATGCATTGGTAAAAGCACTATGATGAAAAGTGTGATATGTTTTCAGGTATCTCCTATACTAATAGAGCCACATGCTCACCGGTTTGCCACATGATGTAGGCCTATGGACTGAACAAGAAACCACCAAAAATTTTAACCAGTCATCGTTCTCACAACACTGAGGACCAGTCATTCGAAATGACTTCTCCATGCATTTTATGCATTGGTAAAAGCACTGTGATGAAAAGTGTGATATGTTTCCAGGTATCTCCTATACTAATAGAGCCACATGCTCACCGGTTTGCCACATGATGTAGGCCTATGGACTGAACAAGAAACCACCAAAAATCTTTACCAGTCATCGTTCTCACAACACTGAGGACCAGTCATTCGAAATGACTTCTCCATGCATTTTATGCATTGGTAAAAGCACTATGATGAAAAGTGTGATATGTTTTCCGGTATCTCCTATACTAATAGAGCCACATGCTCACCGCTTTGCCACATGATGTAGGCCTATGGACTGAACAAGAAACCACCAAAAATTTTAACCAGTCATCGTTCTCACAACACTGAGGACCAGTCATTCTAAATGACTTCTCCATGCATTTTATGCATTGGTAAAAGCACTATGATGAAAAGTGTGATATGTTTTCAGGTATCTCCTATACTAATAGAGCCACATGCTCACCGGTTTGCCACATGATGTAGGCCTATGGACTGAACAAGAAACCACCAAAAATTTTAACCAGTCATCGTTCTCACAACACTGAGGACCAGTCATTCGAAATGACTTCTCCATGCATTTTATGCATTGGTAAAAGCACTATGATGAAAAGTGTGATATGTTTTCAGGTATCTCCTATACTAATAGAGCCACATGCTCACCGGTTTGCCACATGATGTAGGCCTATGGACTGAACAAGAAACCACCAAAAATTTTAACCAGTCATCGTTCTCACAACACTGAGGACCAGTCATTCGAAATGACTTCTCCATGCAAACCGGTGAGCATGTGGCTCTATTAGTATAGGAGATACCTGAAAACATATCACACTTTTCATCATAGTGCTTTTACCAATGCATAAAATGCATGGAGAAGTCATTTCGAATGACTGGTCCTCAGTGTTGTGAGAACGATGACTGGTTAAAATTTTTGGTGGTTTCTTGTTCAGTCCATAGGCCTACATCATGTGGCAAACCGGTGAGAATGTGGCTCTATTAGTATAGGAGATACCTGAAAACATATCACACTTTTCATCATAGTGCTTTTACCAATGCATAAAATGCATGGAGAAGTCATTTCGAATGACTGGTCATGCATTTTATGCATTGGTAAAAGCACTATGATGAAAAGTGTGATATGTTTTCAGGTATCTCCTATAGTAATAGAGCCACATGCTCACCGGTTTGCCACATGATGTAGGCCTATGGACTGAACAAGAAACCACCAAAAATTTTAACCAGTCATCGTTCTCACAACACTGAGGACCAGTCATTCGAAATGACTTCTCCATGCATTTTATGCATTGGTAAAAGCACTATGATGAAAAGTGTGATATGTTTTCAGGTATCTCCTATACTAATAGAGCCACATGCTCACCGGTTTGCCACATGATGTAGGCCTATGGACTGAACAAGAAACCACCAAAAATTTTAACCAGTCATCGTTCTCACAACACTGAGGACCAGTCATTCGAAATGACTTCTCCATGCATTTTATGCATTGGTAAAAGCACTATGATGAAAAGTGTGATATGTTTTCAGGTATCTCCTATACTAATAGAGCCACATGCTCACCGGTTTGCCACATGATGTAGGCCTATGGACTGAACAAGAAACCACCAAAAATTTTAACCAGTCATCGTTCTCACAACACTGAGGACCAGTCATTCGAAATGACTTCTCCATGCATTTTATGCATTGGTAAAAGCACTATGATGAAAAGTGTGATATGTTTTCAGGTATCTCCTATACTAATAGAGCCACATGCTCACCGGTTTGCCACATGATGTAGGCCTATGGACTGAACAAGAAACCACCAAAATTTTAACCAGTCATCGTTCTCACAACACTGAGGACCAGTCATTCGAAATGACTTCTCCATGCATTTTATGCATTGGTAAAAGCACTATGATGAAAAGTGTGATATGTTTTCAGGTATCTCCTATACTAATAGAGCCACATGCTCACCGGTTTGCCACATGATGTAGGCCTATGGACTGAACAAGAAACCACGAAAAATTTTAACCAGTCATCGTTCTCACAACACTGAGGACCAGTCATTCGAAATGACTTCTCCATGCATTTTATGCATTGGTAAAAGCACTATGATGAAAAGTGTGATATGTTTTCAGGTATCTCCTATACTAATAGAGCCACATGCTCACCGGTTTGCCACATGATGTAGGCCTATGGACTGAACAAGAAACCACCAAAAATTTTAACCAGTCATCGTTCTCACAACACTGAGGACCAGTCATTCGAAATGACTTCTCCATGCATTTTATGCATTGGTAAAAGCACTATGATGAAAAGTGTGATATGTTTTCAGGTATCTCCTATACTAATAGAGCCACATGCTCACCGGTTTGCCACATGATGTAGGCCTATGGACTGAACAAGAAACCACCAAAAATTTTAACCAGTCATCGTTCTCACAACACTGAGGACCAGTCATTCGAAATGACTTCTCCATGCATTTTATGCATTGGTAAAAGCACTATGATGAAAAGTGTGATATGTTTTCAGGTATCTCCTATACTAATAGAGCCACATGCTCACCGGTTTGCCACATGATGTAGGCCTATGGACTGAACAAGAAACCACCAAAAATTTTAACCAGTCATCGTTCTCACAACACTGAGGACCAGTCATTCGAAATGACTTCTCCATGCATTTTATGCATTGGTAAAAGCACTATGATGAAAAGTGTGATATGTTTTCAGGTATCTCCTATACTAATAGAGCCACATGCTCACCGGTTTGCCACATGATGTAGGCCTATGGACTGAACAAGAAACCACCAAAAATTTTAACCAGTCATCGTTCTCACAACACTGAGGACCAGTCATTCGAAATGACTTCTCCATGCATTTTATGCATTGGTAAAAGCACTATGATGAAAAGTGTGATATGTTTTCAGGTATCTCCTATACTAATAGAGCCACATGCTCACCGGTTTGCCACATGATGTAGGCCTATGGACTGAACAAGAAACCACCAAAAATTTTAACCAGTCATCGTTCTCACAACACTGAGGACCAGTCATTCGAAATGACTTCTCCATGCATTTTATGCATTGGTAAAAGCACTATGATGAAAAGTGTGATATGTTTTCAGGTATCTCCTATACTAATAGAGCCACATGCTCACCGGTTTGCCACATGATGTAGGCCTATGGACTGAACAAGAAACCACCAAAAATTTTAACCAGTCATCGTTCTCACAACACTGAGGACCAGTCATTCGAAATGACTTCTCCATGCATTTTATGCATTGGTAAAAGCACTATGATGAAAAGTGTGATATGTTTTCAGGTATCTCCTATACTAATAGAGCCACATGCTCACCGGTTTGCCACATGATGTAGGCCTATGGACTGAACAAGAAACCACCAAAAATTTTAACCAGTCATCGTTCTCACAACACTGAGGACCAGTCATTCGAAATGACTTCTCCATGCATTTTATGCATTGGTAAAAGCACTATGATGAAAAGTGTGATATGTTTTCAGGTATCTCCTATACTAATAGAGCCACATGCTCACCGGTTTGCCACATGATGTAGGCCTATGGACTGAACAAGAAACCACCAAAAATTTTAACCAGTCATCGTTCTCACAACACTGAGGACCAGTCATTCGAAATGACTTCTCCATGCATTTTATGCATTGGTAAAAGCACTATGATGAAAAGTGTGATATGTTTTCAGGTATCTCCTATACTAATAGAGCCACATGCTCACCGGTTTGCCACATGAAGTAGGCCTATGGACTGAACAAGAAACCACCAAAATTTTAACCAGTCATCGTTCTCACAACACTGAGGAC
>NW_027193561.1:0-65871 GCF_032444005.1 Ranitomeya imitator
TACCCTACACTCTATACCCTACTCTCTATACCCTACACTCTATACCCTACACTCTACACTTTATACCCTACACTCTATACCCTACACTCTATACCCTACACTCTATACCATACACTCTATACCCTTTACTCTATACCCTACACTTTATACCCTACACTATACACTCTATACCATACACTCTACACTCTATACCATACACTCTATACCCTTCACTCTATACCCTACGCTCTATACCCTACACTTTATACCCTACACTCTATACCCTACACTCTATACCCTACACTCTATACCCTACACTTTATACCCTACACTCTATACCCTACACTCTATACCCTACACTCTATACCCTACACTCTATACTCTATACCCTACACTCTATACCCTACACTCTATACCCTACAATCTACACTCTATACCCTACACTCTATTCCATACACTCTATACCCTACACTCTATAACCTACACTCTACACTCTATACCCTACACTCTACACTTTACACTCTATACCCTACACTCTATACCCTACACTCTATACTCTATACCCTACACTCTATACCCTACACTCTAGACTCTATACCTACACTCTATACCCTACACTCTAATCCCTACACTCTACACTCTATACCCTACACTCTATACCCTGCACTCTATACCCTACACTCTATACCCTACACTCTATACCCTACACTCTATACCATACACTCTATACCCTACACTCTACACTCTATTCACTACACTCTATACCATACACTCTATACCCTTTACTCTATACCCTACACTCTATACCCTACACTCTACACTTTATACCCTACACTCTATACCCTACACTCTATACCCTACACTCTATACTCTATACCCTACACTCTATACCCTACACTATACACTCTATACCCTATACTCTATACCATACACTCTATACCCTACACTCTATACCCGACACTCTACACCCTACAATCTATACCCTAAACTCTATACCTTACACTCTATACCCTACACTCTACACCCTACACTCTAAACTCTATACCCTACACTCTATACCCTACACTCTATACCCTACACTTTATACCCTACACTCTACACTCTATACCCTACACTCTATACCCTACACTCTATACCCTACACTCTATACTCTATACCCTACACTCTATACCCTACACTCTATACCCTACAATCTATACCCTACACTCTATTCCCTACACTCTATACCCTACACTCTATACCCTACACTCTATACCACACACTCTATACCCTACACTCTAAACCCTACACTCTACACTCTATACCCTACACTCTATACCATACACTCTATACCCTACACTCTATACCTTACACTCTATACCCTACACTCTACACCCTACACTCTACACTCTACACCCTACACTCTATACCCTACACTCTATACCCTACACTCTATACCCTACACTCTATACCCTACACTCTACACTTTATACCCTACACTCTATACCCTACACTCTATACCCTACACTCTACACTCTATACCCTACACTCTATACCCTACACTCTATACCCTACACTCTATACTCTATACCCTACACTCTATACCCTACACTATACACTCTATACCCTACACTCTACACTCTATACCATATACTCTATACCCTACACTCTATACCCTACACTCTACACCCTACAATCTATACCCTACACTCTATACCCTACACTCTATACCTTACACTCTATACCCTACACTCTACACCCTACACTCTACACTTTATACCCTACACTCTATACCCTACTCTCTATACCCTACACTCTATACCCTACACTCTACACTTTATACCCTACACTCTATACCCTACACTCTATACCCTACACTCTATACCATACACTCTATACCCTTTACTCTATACCCTACACTCTATACCCTACACTATACACTCTATACCATACACTCTACACTCTATACCATACACTCTATACCCTTCACTCTATACCCTACGCTCTATACCCTACACTTTATACCCTACACTCTATACCCTACACTCTATACCCTACACTCTATACCCTACACTCTATACCCTACACTCTATACCCTACACTCTATACCCTACACTCTATACCCTACACTCTATACTCTATACCCTACACTCTATACCCTACACTCTATACCCTACAATCTATACCCTACACTCTATTCCCTACACTCTATACCCTACACTCTATACCCTACACTCTATACCACACACTCTATACCCTACACTCTAAACCCTACACTCTACACTCTATACCCTACACTCTATACCATACACTCTATACCCTACACTCTATACCTTACACTCTATACCCTACACTCTACACCCTACACTCTACACTCTACACCCTACACTCTATACCCTACACTCTATACCCTACACTCTATACCCTACACTCTATACCCTACACTCTACACTTTATACCCTACACTCTATACCCTACACTCTATACCCTACACTCTACACCCTACACTCTATACCCTACACTCTATACCCTACACTCTATACTCTATACCCTACACTCTATACCCTACACTATACACTCTATACCCTACACTCTACACTCTATACCATATACTCTATACCCTACACTCTATACCCTACACTCTACACCCTACAATCTATACCCTACACTCTATACCCTACACTCTATACCTTACACTCTATACCCTACACTCTACACCCTACACTCTACACTTTATACCCTACACTCTATACCCTACTCTCTATACCCTACACTCTATACCCTACACTCTACACTTTATACCCTACACTCTATACCCTACACTCTATACCCTACACTCTATACCATACACTCTATACCCTTTACTCTATACCCTACACTCTATACCCTACACTATACACTCTATACCATACACTCTACACTCTATACCATACACTCTATACCCTTCACTCTATACCCTACGCTCTATACCCTACACTTTATACCCTACACTCTATACCCTACACTCTATACTCTACACTCTATACCCTACACTCTACACTCTATACCCTACACTCTATACCCTACACTCTATACCCTACACTCTATACTCTATACCCTACACTCTATACCCTACACTCTATACCCTACAATCTATACCCTACACTCTATTCCCTACACTCTATACCCTACACTCTATACCCTACACTCTATACCACACACTCTATACCCTACACTCTAAACCCTACACTCTACACTCTATACCCTACACTCTATACCATACACTCTATACCCTACACTCTATACCTTACACTCTATACCCTACACTCTACACCCTACACTCTACACTCTACACCCTACACTCTATACCCTACACTCTATACACTACATTCTATACCCTTCACTCTATACCCTACACTCTAAACCCTACACTCTACACTCTATACCCTACACTCTATACCATACACTTTATACCCTACACTCTATACCTTACACTCTATACCCTACACTCTACACCCTACACTCTACACTCTATACCCTACACTCTATACACTACACTCTATACCCTACACTCTATACCCTACACTCTACACTTTATACCCTACACTCTATACCCTACACTCTATACCCTACACTCTATACTCTATACCCTACACTCTATACCCTACACTATACACTCTATACCCTATACTCTATACCATACACTCTATACCCTACACTCTATACCCGACACTCTACACCCTACAATCTATACCCTACACTCTATACCTTACACTCTACACTCTATACCCTACACTCTATACCCTACACTCTATACCCTACACTCTATACTCTATACCCTAAACTCTATACCCTACACTATACACTCTATACCCTACACTCTACACTCTATACCATATACTCTATACCCTACACTCTATACCCTACACTCTACACCCTACAATCTATACCCTACACTCTATACCCTACACTCTATACCTTACACTCTATACCCTACACTCTACACCCTACACTCTACACTTTATACCCTACACTCTATACCCTACTCTCTATACCCTACACTCTATACCCTACACTCTACACTTTATACCCTACACTCTATACCCTACACTCTATAACATACACTCTATAACATACACTCTATACCCTTTACTCTATACCCTACACTCTATACCCTACACTATACACTCTATACCATACACTCTACACTCTATACCATACACTCTATACCCTACACTCTATACCCTACACTCTGCACTCTATACCCTACAATCTATACCCTACACTCTATACCCTACACTTTTTACCCTACACTCTATACCCTACACTCTATACCCTACACTCTATACCCTACACTTTATACCCTACACTCTATACCCTACACTCTATACCATACACTCAATTCCATACACTCTATGCCTTACACTCTATACCCTACCCTCTACACTCTACAATCTATACCCTACACTCTACACTCTAAAACCCTACACTCTATACCCTACACTCTATACACTAAACTCTATACCCTTCACTCTATACCCTACACTCTATACCCTACACTCTACACTCTATACCCTACACTCTATACCATACATTCTATACCCTAGACTCTATACCTTACACTCTATACCCTACACTCTACACCCTACACTCTACACTCTATACCCTACACTCTATACACTACACTCTATACCCTACACTCTATACCCTACACTCTACACTTTATACCCTACACTCTATACCCTACACTCTATACCCTACACTCTATACTCTATACCCTACACTCTATACTCTACACTATACACTCTATACCCTATACTCTATACCATACACTCTATACCCTACACTCTATACCCGACACTCTACACCCTACAATCTATACCCTACACTCTATACCTTACACTCTATACCCTACACTCTACACCCTACACTCTAAACTCTATACCCTACACTCTATACCCTACACTCTATACCCTACACTTTATACCCTACACTCTACACTCTATACCCTACACTCTATACCCTACACTCTATACCCTACACTCTATACTCTATACCCTACACTCTATACCCTACACTCTATACCCTACAATCTATACCCTACACTCTATTCCCTACACTCTATACCCTACACTCTATACCCTACACTCTATACCACACACTCTATACCCTACACTCTAAACCCTACACTCTACACTCTATACCCTACACTCTATACCATACACTCTATACCCTACACTCTATACCTTACACTCTATACCCTACACTCTACACCCTACACTCTACACTCTACACCCTACACTCTATACCCTACACTCTATACCCTACACTCTATACCCTACACTCTATACCCTACACTCTACACTTTATACCCTACACTCTATACCCTACACTCTATACCCTACACTCTACACTCTATACCCTACACTCTATACCCTACACTCTATACTCTATACCCTACACTCTATACCCTACACTCTATACCCTACAATCTATACCCTACACTCTATTCCCTACACTCTATACCCTACACTCTATACCCTACACTCTATACCACACACTCTATACCCTACACTCTAAACCCTACACTCTACACTCTATACCCTACACTCTATACCATACACTCTATACCCTACACTCTATACCTTACACTCTATACCCTACACTCTACACCCTACACTCTACACTCTACACCCTACACTCTATACCCTACACTCTATACCCTACACTCTATACCCTACACTCTATACCCTACACTCTACACTTTATACCCTACACTCTATACCCTACACTCTATACCCTACACTCTACACTCTATACCCTACACTCTATACCCTACACTCTATACCCTACACTCTATACTCTATACCCTACACTCTATACCCTACACTCTATACCCTACAATCTATACCCTACACTCTATTCCCTACACTCTATACCCTACACTCTATACCCTACACTCTATACCACACACTCTATACCCTACACTCTAAACCCTACACTCTACACTCTATACCCTACACTCTATACCATACACTCTATACCCTACACTCTATACCTTACACTCTATACCCTACACTCTACACCCTACACTCTACACTCCACACCCTACACTCTATACCCTACACTCTATACCCTACACTCTATACCCTACACTCTATACCCTACACTCTATACCTCACACTCTACACTCTATACCCTACACTCTATACCCTACACTCTATACCCTACACTCTATACCCTACACTCTATACTCTATACCCTACACTCTATACCCTACACTATACACTCTATACCCTACACTCTACACTCTATACCATATACTCTATACCCTACACTCTATACCCTACACTCTACACCCTACAATCTATACCCTACACTCTATACCCTACACTCTATACCTTACACTCTATACCCTACACTCTACACCCTACACTCTACACTTTATACCCTACACTCTATACCCTACTCTCTATACCCTACACTCTATACCCTACACTCTACACTTTATACCCTACACTCTATACCCTACACTCTATACCCTACACTCTATAACATACACTCTATACCCTTTACTCTATACCCTACACTCTATACCCTACACTATACACTCTATACCATACACTCTACACTCTATACCATACACTCTATACCCTACACTCTATACCCTACACTCTGCACTCTATACCCTACAATCTATACCCTACACTCTATACCCTACACTTTATACCCTACACTCTATACCCTACACTCTATACCCTACACTCTATACCCTACACTTTATACCCTACACTCTATACCCTACACTCTATACCATACACTCAATTCCATACACTCTATGTCTTACACTCTATACCCTACACTCTACACTCTACAATCTATACCCTACACTCTACACTCTAAAACCCTTCACTCTATACCAAACACTCTATACCCTAAACTATATACCATACACTCTATACCATACACTCTATACCGTACACTCTATACCCTACATTCTATACCCTACACTCTACACTCTATACCTTACACTCTATACCCTACACTCTATACCCTACACTCTATACCCTACACCCTACACTCTATACCCTACACTCTACACTGTATACCATACACTCTATACCCTACACTCTGTACCCTACACACTATACCCTACACTCTACACCCTACACTCTATACCCTACACTCTATACCCTACACTCTATACCCTACACCCTACGCTCTATGCCCTACACTCTATACCCTACACCCTACACTCTATACCCTACACTCTATTCCATACACTCTATACCCTACACTCTATAACCTACACTCTACACTCTATACCCTACACTCTACACTTTACACTCTATACCCTACACTCTATACCCTACACTCTATACTCTATACCCTACTCTCTATACCCTACACTCTAGACTCTATACCTACACTCTATACCCTACACTCTAATCCCTACACTCTACACTCTATACCCTAAACTCTATACCCTGCACTCTATACCCTACACTCTATACCCTACACTCTATACCCTACACTCTATACCATACACTCTATACCCTACACTCTACACTCTATTCACTACACTCTATACCATACACTCTATACCCTTTACTCTATACCGTACACTCTATACCCTACACTATACACTCTATACCCTACACTCTACACTTTATACCCTACACTCTATACCCTACACTCTATACCCTACACTCTATACTCTATACCCTACACTCTATACCCTACACTATACACTCTATACCCTATACTCTATACCATACACTCTATACCCTACACTCTATACCCGACACTCTACACCCTACAATCTATACCCTAAACTCTATACCTTACACTCTATACCCTACACTCTACACCCTACACTCTAAACTCTATACCCTACACTCTATACCCTACACTCTATACCCTACACTTTATACCCTACACTCTACACTCTATACCCTACACTCTATACCCTACACTCTATACCCTACACTCTATACTCTATACCCTACACTCTATACCCTACACTCTATACCCTACAATCTATACCCTACACTCTATTCCCTACACTCTATACCCTACACTCTATACCCTACACTCTATACCACACACTCTATACCCTACACTCTAAACCCTACACTCTACACTCTATACCCTACATTCTATACCATACACTCTATACCCTACACTCTATACCTTACACTCTATACCCTACACTCTACACCATACACTCTACACTCTACACCCTACACTCTATACCCTACACTCTATACCCTACACTCTATACCCTACACTCTATACCCTACACTCTACACTTTATACCCTACACTCTATACCCTACACTCTATACCCTACACTCTACACTCTATACCCTACACTCTATACCCTACACTCTATACCCTACACTCTATACTCTATACCCTACACTCTATACCCTACACTATACACTCTATACCCTACACTCTACACTCTATACCATATACTCTATACCCTACACTCTATACCCTACACTCTACACCCTACAATCTATACCCTACACTCTATACCCTACACTCTATACCTTACACTCTATACCCTACACTCTACACCCTACACTCTACACTTTATACCCTACACTCTATACCCTACTCTCTATACCCTACACTCTATACCCTACACTCTACACTTTATACCCTACACTCTATACCCTACACTCTATACCTACAATCTATACCATACACTCTATACCCTTTACTCTATACCCTACACTCTATACCCTACACTATACACTCTATACCATACACTCTACACTCTATACCATACACTCTATACCCTTCACTCTATACCCTACGCTCTATACCCTACACTTTATACCCTACACTCTATACCCTACACTCTATACCCTACACTCTATACCCTACACTTTATACCCTACACTCTATACCCTACACTCTATACCCTACACTCTATACCCTACACTCTATACTCTATACCCTACACTCTATACCCTACACTCTATACCCTACAATCTATACCCTACACTCTATTCCCTACACTCTATACCCTACACTCTATACCCTACTCTCTATACCACACACTCTATACCCTACACTCTAAACCCTACACTCTACACTCTATACCCTACACTCTATACCATACACTCTATACCCTACACTCTATACCTTACACTCTATACCCTACACTCTACACCCTACACTCTACACTCTACACCCTACACTCTATACCCTACACTCTATACCCTACACTCTATACCCTACACTCTATACCCTACACTCTACACTTTATACCCTACACTCTATACCCTACACTCTATACCCTACACTCTACACTCTATACCCTACACTCTATACCCTACACTCTATACCCTACACTCTATACTCTATACCCTACACTCTATACCCTACACTCTATACCCTACAATCTATACCCTACACTCTATTCCCTACACTCTATTACCTACACTCTATACCCTACACTCTATACCACACACTCTATACCCTACACTCTAAACCCTACACTCTACACTCTATACCCTACACTCTATACCATACACTCTATACCCTACACTCTATACCTTACACTCTATACCCTACACTCTACACCCTACACTCTACACTCTACACCCTACACTCTATACCCTACACTCTATACACTACATTCTATACCCTTCACTCTATACCCTACACTCTAAACCCTACACTCTACACTCTATACCCTACACTCTATACCATACACTCTATACCCTACACTCTATACCTTACACTCTATACCCTACACTCTACACCCTACACTCTACACTCTACACCCTACACTCTATACCCTACACTCTATACACTACATTCTATACCCTTCACTCTATACCCTACACTCTAAACCCTACACTCTACACTCTATACCCTACACTCTATACCCTACAATCTATACCCTACACTCTATTCCCTACACTCTATACCCTACACTCTATACCCTACACTCTATACCACACACTCTATACCCTACACTCTAAACCCTACACTCTACACTCTATACCTTACACTCTATACCATACACTCTATACCCTACACTCTATACCTTACACTCTATACCCTACACTCTACACCCTACACTCTACACTCTACACCCTACACTCTATACCCTACACTCTATACACTACATTCTATACCCTTAACTCTATACCCTACACTCTAAACCCTACACTCTACAATCTATACCCTACACTCTATACCCTACACTTTATACCCTACACTCTATACCCTACACTCTATACCCTACACTCTATAACATACACTCTATACCCTTTACTCTATACCCTACACTCTATACCCTACACTATACACTCTATACCATACACTCTACACTCTATACCATACACTCTATACCCTACAATCTATACCCTACACTCTGCACTCTATACCCTACAATCTATACCCTACACTCTATACCCTACACTTTATACCCTACACTCTATACCCTACACTCTATACCCTACACTCTATACCCTACACTTTATACCCTACACTCTATACCCTACACTCTATACCATACACTCAATTCCATACACTCTATGTCTTACACTCTATACCCTACACTCTACACTCTACAATCTATACCCTACACTCTACACTCTAAAACCCTTCACTCTATACCAAACACTCTATACCCTAAACTATATACCATACACTCTATACCATACACTCTATACCGTACACTCTATACCCTACATTCTATACCCTACACTCTACACTCTATACCTTACACTCTATACCCTACACTCTATACCCTACACTCTATACCCTACACCCTACACTCTATACCCTACACTCTACACTGTATACCATACACTCTATACCCTACACTCTGTACCCTACACACTATACCCTACACTCTACACCCTACACTCTATACCCTACACTCTATACCCTACACTCTATACCCTACACCCTACGCTCTATGCCCTACACTCTATACCCTACACTCTACACTCTATACCCTACACTCTATTCCATACACTCTATACCCTACACTCTATAACCTACACTCTACACTCTATACCCTACACTCTACACTTTACACTCTATACCCTACACTCTATACTCTATACCCTACACTCTATACCCTACACTCTAGACTCTATACCTACACTCTATACCCTACACTCTAATCCCTACACTCTACACTCTATACCCTACACTCTATACCCTGCACTCTATACCCTACACTCTATACCCTACACTCTATACCCTACACTCTATACCATACACTCTATACCCTACACTCTACACTCTATTCACTACACTCTATACCATACACTCTATACCCTTTACTCTATACCCTACACTCTATACCCTACACTATACACTCTATACCCTACACTCTACACTTTATACCCTACACTCTATACCCTACACTCTATACCCTACACTCTATACTCTATACCCTACACTCTATACCCTACACTATACACTCTATACCCTATACTCTATACCATACACTCTATACCCTACACTCTATACCCGACACTCTACACCCTACAATCTATACCCTAAACTCTATACCTTACACTCTATACCCTACACTCTACACCCTACACTCTAAACTCTATACCCTACACTCTATACCCTACACTCTATACCCTACACTTTATACCCTACACTCTACACTCTATACCCTACACTCTATACCCTACACTCTATACCCTACACTCTATACTCTATACCCTACACTCTATACCCTACACTCTATACCCTACAATCTATACCCTACACTCTATTCCCTACACTCTATACCCTACACTCTATACCCTACACTCTATACCACACACTCTATACCCTACACTCTAAACCCTACACTCTACACTCTATACCCTACACTCTATACCATACACTCTATACCCTACACTCTATACCTTACACTCTATACCCTACACTCTACACCATACACTCTACACTCTACACCCTACACTCTATACCCTACACTCTATACCCTACACTCTATACCCTACACTCTATACCCTACACTCTACACTTTATACCCTACACTCTATACCCTACACTCTATACCCTACACTCTACACTCTATACCCTACACTCTATACCCTACACTCTATACCCTACACTCTATACTCTATACCCTACACTCTATACCCTACACTATACACTCTATACCCTACACTCTACACTCTATACCATATACTATATACCCTACACTCTATACCCTACACTCTACACCCTACAATCTATACCCTACACTCTATACCCTACACTCTATACCTTACACTCTATACCCTACACTCTACACCCTACACTCTACACTTTATACCCTACACTCTATACCCTACTCTCTATACCCTACACTCTATACCCTACACTCTACACTTTATACCCTACACTCTATACCCTACACTCTATACCTACAATCTATACCATACACTCTATACCCTTTACTCTATACCCTACACTCTATACCCTACACTATACACTCTATACCATACACTCTACACTCTATACCATACACTCTATACCCTTCACTCTATACCCTACGCTCTATACCCTACACTTTATACCCTACACTCTATACCCTACACTCTATACCCTACACTCTATACCCTACACTTTATACCCTACACTCTATACCCTACACTCTATACCCTACACTCTATACCCTACACTCTATACTCTATACCCTACACTCTATACCCTACACTCTATACCCTACAATCTATACCCTACACTCTATTCCCTACACTCTATACCCTACACTCTATACCCTACTCTCTATACCACACACTCTATACCCTACACTCTAAACCCTACACTCTACACTCTATACCCTACACTCTATACCATACACTCTATACCCTACACTCTATACCTTACACTCTATACCCTACACTCTACACCCTACACTCTACACTCTACACCCTACACTCTATACCCTACACTCTATACCCTACACTCTATACCCTACACTCTATACCCTACACTCTACACTTTATACCCTACACTCTATACCCTACACTCTATACCCTACACTCTACACTCTATACCCTACACTCTATACCCTACACTCTATACCCTACACTCTATACTCTATACCCTACACTCTATACCCTACACTCTATACCCTACAATCTATACCCTACACTCTATTCCCTACACTCTATTACCTACACTCTATACCCTACACTCTATACCACACACTCTATACCCTACACTCTAAACCCTACACTCTACACTCTATACCCTACACTCTATACCATACACTCTATACCCTACACTCTATACCTTACACTCTATACCCTACACTCTACACCCTACACTCTACACTCTACACCCTACACTCTATACCCTACACTCTATACACTACATTCTATACCCTTCACTCTATACCCTACACTCTAAACCCTACACTCTACACTCTATACCCTACACTCTATACCATACACTCTATACCCTACACTCTATACCTTACACTCTATACCCTACACTCTACACCCTACACTCTACACTCTACACCCTACACTCTATACCCTACACTCTATACACTACATTCTATACCCTTCACTCTATACCCTACACTCTAAACCCTACACTCTACACTCTATACCCTACACTCTATACCCTACAATCTATACCCTACACTCTATTCCCTACACTCTATACCCTACACTCTATACCCTACACTCTATACCACACACTCTATACCCTACACTCTAAACCCTACACTCTACACTCTATACCTTACACTCTATACCATACACTCTATACCCTACACTCTATACCTTACACTCTATACCCTACACTCTACACCCTACACTCTACACTCTACACCCTACACTCTATACCCTACACTCTATACACTACATTCTATACCCTTCACTCTATACCCTACACTCTAAACCCTACACTCTACAATCTATACCCTACACTCTATACCCTACACTTTATACCCTACACTCTATACCCTACACTCTATACCCTACACTCTATAACATACACTCTATACCCTTTACTCTATACCCTACACTCTATACCCTACACTATACACTCTATACCATACACTCTACACTCTATACCATACACTCTATACCCTACAATCTATACCCTACACTCTGCACTCTATACCCTACAATCTATACCCTACACTCTATACCCTACACTTTATACCCTACACTCTATACCCTACACTCTATACCCTACACTCTATACCCTACACTTTATACCCTACACTCTATACCCTACACTCTATACCATACACTCAATTCCATACACTCTATGTCTTACACTCTATACCCTACACTCTACACTCTACAATCTATACCCTACACTCTACACTCTAAAACCCTTCACTCTATACCAAACACTCTATACCCTAAACTATATACCATACACTCTATACCATACACTCTATACCGTACACTCTATACCCTACATTCTATGCCCTACACTCTACACTCTATACCTTACACTCTATACCCTACACTCTATACCCTACACTCTATACCCTACACCCTACACTCTATACCCTACACTCTACACTGTATACCATACACTCTATACCCTACACTCTGTACCCTACACACTATACCCTACACTCTACACCCTACACTCTATACCCTACACTCTATACCCTACACTCTATACCCTACACCCTACGCTCTATGCCCTACACTCTATACCCTACACTCTACACTCTATACCCTACACTCTATTCCATACACTCTATACCCTACACTCTATAACCTACACTCTACACTCTATACCCTACACTCTACACTTTACACTCTATACCCTACACTCTATACTCTATACCCTACACTCTATACCCTACACTCTAGACTCTATACCTACACTCTATACCCTACACTCTAATCCCTACACTCTACACTCTATACCCTACACTCTATACCCTGCACTCTATACCCTACACTCTATACCCTACACTCTATACCCTACACTCTATACCATACACTCTATACCCTACACTCTACACTCTATTCACTACACTCTATACCATACACTCTATACCCTTTACTCTATACCCTACACTCTATACCCTACACTATACACTCTATACCCTACACTCTACACTTTATACCCTACACTCTATACCCTACACTCTATACCCTACACTCTATACTCTATACCCTACACTCTATACCCTACACTATACACTCTATACCCTATACTCTATACCATACACTCTATACCCTACACTCTATACCCGACACTCTACACCCTACAATCTATACCCTAAACTCTATACCTTACACTCTATACCCTACACTCTACACCCTACACTCTAAACTCTATACCCTACACTCTATACCCTACACTCTATACCCTACACTTTATACCCTACACTCTACACTCTATACCCTACACTCTATACCCTACACTCTATACCCTACACTCTATACTCTATACCCTACACTCTATACCCTACACTCTATACCCTACAATCTATACCCTACACTCTATTCCCTACACTCTATACCCTACACTCTATACCCTACACTCTATACCACACACTCTATACCCTACACTCTAAACCCTACACTCTACACTCTATACCCTACACTCTATACCATACACTCTATACCCTACACTCTATACCTTACACTCTATACCCTACACTCTACACCATACACTCTACACTCTACACCCTACACTCTATACCCTACACTCTATACCCTACACTCTATACCCTACACTCTATACCCTACACTCTACACTTTATACCCTACACCCTATACCCTACACTCTATACCCTACACTCTACACTCTATACCCTACACTCTATACTCTACACTCTATACCCTACACTCTATACTCTATACCCTACACTCTATACCCTACACTATACACTCTATACCCTACACTCTACAGTCTATACCATATACTCTATACCCTACACTCTATACCCTACACTCTACACCCTACAATCTATACCCTACACTCTATACCCTACACTCTATACCTTACACTCTATACCCTACACTCTACACCCTACACTCTACACTTTATACCCTACACTCTATACCCTACTCTCTATACCCTACACTCTATACCCTACACTCTACACTTTATACCCTACACTCTATACCCTACACTCTATACCTACAATCTATACCATACACTCTATACCCTTTACTCTATACCCTACACTCTATACCCTACACTATACACTCTATACCATACACTCTACACTCTATACCATACACTCTATACCCTTCACTCTATACCCTACGCTCTATACCCTACACTTTATACCCTACACTCTATACCCTACACTCTATACCCTACACTCTATACCCTACACTTTATACCCTACACTCTATACCCTACACTCTATACCCTACACTCTATACCCTACACTCTATACTCTATACCCTACACTCTATACCCTACACTCTATACCCTACAATCTATACCCTACACTCTATTCCCTACACTCTATACCCTACACTCTATACCCTACTCTCTATACCACACACTCTATACCCTACACTCTAAACCCTACACTCTACACTCTATACCCTACACTCTATACCATACACTCTATACCCTACACTCTATACCTTACACTCTATACCCTACACTCTACACCCTACACTCTACACTCTACACCCTACACTCTATACCCTACACTCTATACCCTACACTCTATACCCTACACTCTATACCGTACACTCTACACTTTATACCCTACACTCTATACCCTACACTCTATACCCTACACTCTACACTCTATACCCTACACTCTATACCCTACACTCTATACCCTACACTCTATACCCTACACTCTATACCCTACACTCTATACCCTACAATCTATACCCTACACTCTATTCCCTACACTCTATTACCTACACTCTATACCCTACACTCTATACCACACACTCTATACCCTACACTCTAAACCCTACACTCTACACTCTATACCCTACACTCTATACCATACACTCTATACCCTACACTCTATACCTTACACTCTATACCCTACACTCTACACCCTACACTCTACACTCTACACCCTACACTCTATACCCTACACTCTATACACTACATTCTATACCCTTCACTCTATACCCTACACTCTAAACCCTACACTCTACACTCTATACCCTACACTCTATACCATACACTCTATACCCTACACTCTATACCTTACACTCTATACCCTACACTCTACACCCTACACTCTACACTCTACACCCTACACTCTATACCCTACACTCTATACACTACATTCTATACCCTTCACTCTATACCCTACACTCTAAACCCTACACTCTACACTCTATACCCTACACTCTATACCCTACAATCTATACCCTACACTCTATTCCCTACACTCCATACCCTACACTCTATACCCTACACTCTATACCACACACTCTATACCCTACACTCTAAACCCTACACTCTACACTCTATACCTTACACTCTATACCATACACTCTATACCCTACACTCTATACCTTACACTCTATACCCTACACTCTACACCCTACACTCTACACTCTACACCCTACACTCTATACCCTACACTCTATACACTACATTCTATACCCTTCACTCTATACCCTACACTCTAAACCCTACACTCTACAATCTATACCCTACACTCTATACCCTACACTTTATACCCTACTCTCTATACCCTACACTCTATACCCTACACTCTATACCCTACACTTTATACCCTACACTCTATACCCTACACTCTATACCATACACTCAATTCCATACACTCTATGTCTTACACTCTATACCCTACACTCTACACTCTACAATCTATACCCTACACTCTACACTCTAAAACCCTTCACTCTATACCAAACACTCTATACCCTAAACTATATACCATACACTCTATACCATACACTCTATACCGTACACTCTATACCCTACATTCTATACCCTACACTCTACACTCTATACCTTACACTCTATACCCTACACTCTATACCCTACACTCTATACCCTACACCCTACACTCTATACCCTACACTCTACACTGTATACCATACACTCTATACCCTACACTCTGTACCTTACACACTATACCCTACACTCTACACCCTACACTCTATACCCTACACTCTATACCCTACACTCTATACCCTACACCCTACGCTCTATGCCCTACACTCTATACCCTACACTCTACACTCTATACCCTACACTCTATTCCATACACTCTATACCCTACACTCTATAACCTACACTCTACACTCTATACCCTACACTCTACACTTTACACTCTATACCCTACACTCTATACCCTACACTCTATACTCTATACCCTACACTCTATACCCTACACTCTAGACTCTATACCTACACTCTATACCCTACACTCTAATCCCTACACTCTACACTCTATACCCTACACTCTATACCCTGCACTCTATACCCTACACTCTATACCCTACACTCTATACCCTACACTCTATACCATACACTCTATACCCTACACTCTACACTCTATTCACTACACTCTATACCATACACTCTATACCCTTTACTCTATACCCTACACTCTATACCCTACACTATACACTCTCTACCCTACACTCTACACTTTATACCCTACACTCTATACCCTACACTCTATACCCTACACTCTATACTCTATACCCTACACTCTATACCCTACACTATACACTCTATACCCTATACTCTATACCATACACTCTATACCCTACACTCTATACCCGACACTCTACACCCTACAATCTATACCCTAAACTCTATACCTTACATTCTATACCCTACACTCTACACCCTACACTCTAAACTCTATACCCTACACTCTATACCCTACACTCTATACCCTACACTTTATAACCTACACTCTACACTCTATACCCTACACTCTATACCCTACACTCTATACTCTATACCCTACACTCTATACCCTACACTCTATACCCTACAATCTATACCCTACACTCTATTCTCTACACTCTATACCCTACACTCTATACCCTACACTCTATACCACACACTCTATACCCTACACTCTAAACCCTACACTCTACACTCTATACCCTACACTCTATACCATACACTCTATACCCTACACTCTATACCTTACACTCTATACCCTACACTCTACACCATACACTCTACACTCTACACCCTACACTCTATACCCTACACTCTATACCCTACACTCTATACCCTACACTCTATACCCTACACTCTACACTTTATACCCTACACTCTATACCCTACACTCTATACCCTACACTCTACACTCTATACCCTACACTCTATACCCTACACTCTATACCCTACACTCTATACTCTATACCCTACACTCTATACCCTACACTATACACTCTATACCCTACACTCTACACTCTATACCATATACTCTATACCCTACACTCTATACCCTACACTCTACACCCTACAATCTATACCCTACACTCTATACCCTACACTCTATACCTTACACTCTATACCCTACACTCTACACCCTACACTCTACACTTTATACCCTACACTCTATACCCTACTCTCTATACCCTACAATCTATACCATACACTCTATACCCTTTACTCTATACCCTACACTCTATACCCTACACTATACACTCTATACCGTACACTCTACACTCTATACCATACACTCTATACCCTTCACTCTATACCCTACGCTCTATACCCTACACTTTATACCCTACACTCTATACCCTACACTCTATACCCTACACTCTATACCCTACACTTTATACCCTACACTCTATGCCCTACACTCTATACCCTACACTCTATACCCTACACTCTATACTCTATACCCTACACTCTATACCCTACACTCTATACCCTACAATCTATACCCTACACTCTATTCCCTACACTCTATACCCTACACTCTATACCCTACTCTCTATACCACACACTCTATACCCTACACTCTAAACCCTACACTCTACACTCTATACCCTACACTCTATACCATACACTCTATACCCTACACTCTATACCTTACACTCTATACCCTACACTCTACACCCTACACTCTACACTCTACACCCTACACTCTATACCCTATACTCTATACCCTACACTCTATACCCTACACTCTACACTTTATACCCTACACTCTATACCCTACACTCTATACCCTACACTCTACACTCTATACCCTACACTCTATACCCTACACTCTATACCCTACACTCTATACTCTATACCCTACACTCTATACCCTACACTCTATACCCTACAATCTATACCCTACACTCTATTCCCTACACTCTATACCCTACACTCTATACCCTACACTCTATACCACACACTCTATACCCTACACTCTAAACCCTACACTCTACACTCTATACCCTACACTCTATACCATACACTCTATACCCTACACTCTATACCTTACACTCTATACCCTACACTCTACACCCTACACTCTACACTCTACACCCTACACTCTATACCCTACACTCTATACACTACATTCTATACCCTTCACTCTATACCCTACACTCTAAACCCTACACTCTACACTCTATACCCTACACTCTATACCATACACTCTATACCCTACACTCTATACCTTACACTCTATACCCTACACTCTACACCCTACACTCTACACTCTATACCCTACACTCTATACACTACACTCTATACCCTACACTCTATACCCTACACTCTACACTTTATACCCTACACTCTATACCCTACACTCTATACCCTACACTCTATACTCTATACCCTACACTCTATACCCTACACTATACACTCTATACCCTTTACTCTATACCATACACTCTATACCCTACACTCTATACCCGACACTCTACACCCTACAATCTATACCCTACACTCTATACCTTACACTCTATACCCTACACTCTACACCCTACACTCTAAACTCTATACCCTACACTCTATACCCTACACTCTATACCCTACACTTTATACCCTACACTCTACACTCTATACCCTACACTCTATACCCTACACTCTATACCCTACACTCTATACTCTATACCCTACACTCTATACCCTACACTCTATACCCTACAATCTATACCCTACACTCTATTCCCTACACTCTATACCCTACACTCTATACCCTACACTCTATACCACACACTCTATACCCTACACTCTAAACCCTACACTCTACACTCTATACCCTACACTCTATACCATACACTCTATACCCTACACTCTATACCTTACACTCTATACCCTACACTCTACACCCTACACTCTACACTCTACACCCTACACTCTATACCCTACACTCTATACCCTACACTCTATACCCTACACTCTATACCCTACACTCTACACTTTATACCCTACACTCTATACCCTACACTCTATACCCTACACTCTACACTCTATACCCTACACTCTATACCCTACACTCTATACCCTACACTCTATACTCTATACCCTACACTCTATACCCTACACTCTATACCCTACAATCTATACCCTACACTCTATTCTCTACACTCTATACCCTACACTCTATACCCTACACTCTATACCACACACTCTATACCCTACACTCTAAACCCTACACTCTACACTCTATACCCTACACTCTATACCATACACTCTATACCCTACACTCTATACCTTACACTCTATACCCTACACTCTACACCCTACACTCTACACTCTACACCCTACACTCTATACCCTACACTCTATACCCTACACTCTATACCCTACACTCTATACCCTACACTCTACACTTTATACCCTACACTCTATACCCTACACTCTACACTCTATACCCTACACTCTATACCCTACACTATACACTCTATACCCTACACTCTACACTCTATACCATATACTCTATACCCTACACTCTATACCCTACACTCTACACTCTACAATCTATACCCTACACTCTATACCCTACACTCTATACCTTACACTCTATACCCTACACTCTACACCCTACACTCTACACTTTATACCCTACACTCTATACCCTACTCTCTATACCCTACACTCTATACCCTACACTCTACACTTTATACCCTACACTCTATACCCTGCACTCTATACCCTACACTCTATACCCTACACTCTATACCCTACACTCTATACCATACACTCTATACCCTACACTCTACACTCTATTCACTACACTCTATACCATACACTCTATACCCTTTACTCTATACCCTACACTCTATACCCTACACTATACACTCTATACCCTACACTCTACACTTTATACCCTACACTCTATACCCTACACTCTATACCCTACACTCTACACTCTATACCCTACACTCTATACCCTACACTCTATACCCTACACTCTATACTCTATACCCTACACTCTATACCCTACACTCTATACCCTACAATCTATACCCTACACTCTATTCTCTACACTCTATACCCTACACTCTATACCCTACACTCTATACCACACACTCTATACCCTACACTCTAAACCCTACACTCTACACTCTATACCCTACACTCTATACCATACACTCTATACCCTACACTCTATACCTTACACTCTATACCCTACACTCTACACCCTACACTCTACACTCTACACCCTACACTCTATACCCTACACTCTATACCCTACACTCTATACCCTACACTCTATACCCTACACTCTACACTTTATACCCTACACTCTATACCCTACACTCTACACTCTATACCCTACACTCTATACCCTACACTATACACTCTATACCCTACACTCTACACTCTATACCATATACTCTATACCCTACACTCTATACCCTACACTCTACACTCTACAATCTATACCCTACACTCTATACCCTACACTCTATACCTTACACTCTATACCCTACACTCTACACCCTACACTCTACACTTTATACCCTACACTCTATACCCTACTCTCTATACCCTACACTCTATACCCTACACTCTACACTTTATACCCTACACTCTATACCCTGCACTCTATACCCTACACTCTATACCCTACACTCTATACCCTACACTCTATACCATACACTCTATACCCTACACTCTACACTCTATTCACTACACTCTATACCATACACTCTATACCCTTTACTCTATACCCTACACTCTATACCCTACACTATACACTCTATACCCTACACTCTACACTTTATACCCTACACTCTATACCCTACACTCTATACCCTACACTCTATACTCTATACCCTACACTCTATACCCTACACTATACACTCTATGCCCTATACTCTATACCATACACTCTATACCCTACACTCTATACCCGACACTCTACACCCTACAATCTATACCCTAAACTCTATACCTTACACTCTATACCCTACACTCTACACCCTACACTCTAAACTCTATACCCTACACTCTATACCCTACACTCTATACCCTACACTTTATACCCTACACTCTACACTCTATACCCTACACTCTATACCCTACACTCTATACCCTACACTCTATACTCTATACCCTACACTCTATACCCTACACTCTATACCCTACAATCTATACCCTACACTCTATTCCCTACACTCTATACCCTACACTCTATACCCTACACTCTATACCACACACTCTATACCCTACACTCTAAACCCTACACTCTACACTCTATACCCTACACTCTATACCATACACTCTATACCCTACACTCTATACCTTACACTCTATACCCTACACTCTACACCATACACTCTACACTCTACACCCTACACTCTATACCCTACACTCTATACCCTACACTCTATACCCTACACTCTATACCCTACACTCTACACTTTATACCCTACACTCTATACCCTACACTCTATACCCTACACTCTACACTCTATACCCTACACTCTATACCCTACACTCTATACCCTACACTCTATACTCTATACCCTACACTCTATACCCTACACTATACACTCTATACCCTACACTCTACACTCTATACCATATACTCTATACCCTACACTCTATACCCTACACTCTACACCCTACAATCTATACCCTACACTCTATACCCTACACTCTATACCTTACACTCTATACCCTACACTCTACACCCTACACTCTACACTTTATACCCTACACTCTATACCCTACTCTCTATACCCTACACTCTATACCCTACACTCTACACTTTATACCCTACACTCTATACCCTACACTCTATATCTACAATCTATACCATACACTCTATACCCTTTACTCTATACCCTACACTCTATACCCTACACTATACACTCTATACCATACACTCTACACTCTATACCATACACTCTATACCCTTCACTCTATACCCTACGCTCTATACCCTACACTTTATACCCTACACTCTATACCCTACACTCTATACCCTACACTCTATACCCTACACTTTATACCCTACACTCTATACCCTACACTCTATACCCTACACTCTATACCCTACACTCTATACTCTATACCCTACACTCTATACCCTACACTCTATACCCTACACTCTATACCCTACACTCTATACCCTACACTATACACTCTATACCCTACACTCTACACTCTATACCATATACTCTATACCCTACACTCTATACCCTACACTCTACACCCTACAATCTATACCCTACACTCTATACCCTACACTCTATACCTTACACTCTATACCCTACACTCTACACCCTACACTCTACACTTTATACCCTACACTCTATACCCTACTCTCTATACCCTACACTCTATACCCTACACTCTACACTTTATACCCTACACTCTATACCCTACACTCTATATCTACAATCTATACCATACACTCTATACCCTTTACTCTATACCCTACACTCTATACCCTACACTATACACTCTATACCATACACTCTACACTCTATACCATACACTCTATACCCTTCACTCTATACCCTACGCTCTATACCCTACACTTTATACCCTACACTCTATACCCTACACTCTATACCCTACACTCTATACCCTACACTTTATACCCTACACTCTATACCCTACACTCTATACCCTACACTCTATACCCTACACTCTATACTCTATACCCTACACTCTATACCCTACACTCTATACCCTACAATCTATACCCTACACTCTATTCCCTACACTCTATACCCTACACTCTATACCCTACTCTCTATACCACACACTCTATACCCTACACTCTAAACCCTACACTCTACACTCTATACCCTACACTCTATACCATACACTCTATACCCTACACTCTATACCTTACACTCTATACCCTACACTCTACACCCTACACTCTACACTCTACACCCTACACTCTATACCCTACACTCTATACCCTACACTCTATACCCTACACTCTATACCCTACACTCTACACTTTATACCCTACACTCTATACCCTACACTCTATACCCTACACTCTACACTCTATACCCTACACTCTATACCCTACACTCTATACCCTACACTCTATACTCTATACCCTACACTCTATACCCTACACTCTATACCCTACAATCTATACCCTACACTCTATTCCCTACACTCTATTACCTACACTCTATACCCTACACTCTATACCACACACTCTATACCCTACACTCTAAACCCTACACTCTACACTCTATACCCTACACTCTATACCATACACTCTATACCCTACACTCTATACCTTACACTCTATACCCTACACTCTACACCCTACACTCTACACTCTACACCCTACACTCTATACCCTACACTCTATACACTACATTCTATACCCTTCACTCTATACCCTACACTCTAAACCCTACACTCTACACTCTATACCCTACACTCTATACCATACACTCTATACCCTACACTCTATACCTTACACTCTATACCCTACACTCTACACCCTACACTCTACACTCTACACCCTACACTCTATACCCTACACTCTATACACTACATTCTATACCCTTCACTCTATACCCTACACTCTAAACCCTACACTCTACACTCTATACCCTACACTCTATACCCTACAATCTATACCCTACACTCTATTGCCTACACTCCATACCCTACACTCTATACCCTACACTCTATACCACACACTCTATACCCTACACTCTAAACCCTACACTCTACACTCTATACCTTACACTCTATACCATACACTCTATACCCTACACTCTATACCTTACACTCTATACCCTACACTCTACACCCTACACTCTACACTCTACACCCTACACTCTATACCCTACACTCTATACACTACATTCTATACCCTTCACTCTATACCCTACACTCTAAACCCTACACTCTACAATCTATACCCTACACTCTATACCCTACACTTTATACCCTACACTCTATACCCTACACTCTATACCCTACACTATACACTCTATACCCTATACTCTATACCATACACTCTATACCCTACACTCTATACCCGACACTCTACACCCTACAATCTATACCCTAAACTCTATACCTTACACTCTATACCCTACACTCTACACCCTACACTCTAAACTCTATACCCTACACTCTATACCCTACACTCTATACCCTACACTTTATAACCTACACTCTACACTCTATACCCTACACTCTATACCCTACACTCTATACTCTATACCCTACACTCTATACCCTACACTCTATACCCTACAATCTATACCCTACACTCTATTCTCTACACTCTATACCCTACACTCTATACCCTACACTCTATACCACACACTCTATACCCTACACTCTAAACCCTACACTCTACACTCTATACCCTACACTCTATACCATACACTCTATACCCTACACTCTATACCTTACACTCTATACCCTACACTCTACACCATACACTCTACACTCTACACCCTACACTCTATACCCTACACTCTATACCCTACACTCTATACCCTACACTCTATACCCTACACTCTACACTTTATACCCTACACTCTATACCCTACACTCTATACCCTACACTCTACACTCTATACCCTACACTCTATACCCTACACTCTATACCCTACACTCTATACTCTATACCCTACACTCTATACCCTACACTATACACTCTATACCCTACACTCTACACTCTATACCATATACTCTATACCCTACACTCTATACCCTACACTCTACACCCTACAATCTATACCCTACACTCTATACCCTACACTCTATACCTTACACTCTATACCCTACACTCTACACCCTACACTCTACACTTTATACCCTACACTCTATACCCTACTCTCTATACCCTACAATCTATACCATACACTCTATACCCTTTACTCTATACCCTACACTCTATACCCTACACTATACACTCTATACCGTACACTCTACACTCTATACCATACACTCTATACCCTTCACTCTATACCCTACGCTCTATACCCTACACTTTATACCCTACACTCTATACCCTACACTCTATACCCTACACTCTATACCCTACACTTTATACCCTACACTCTATGCCCTACACTCTATACCCTACACTCTATACCCTACACTCTATACTCTATACCCTACACTCTATACCCTACACTCTATACCCTACAATCTATACCCTACACTCTATTCCCTACACTCTATACCCTACACTCTATACCCTACTCTCTATACCACACACTCTATACCCTACACTCTAAACCCTACACTCTACACTCTATACCCTACACTCTATACCATACACTCTATACCCTACACTCTATACCTTACACTCTATACCCTACACTCTACACCCTACACTCTACACTCTACACCCTACACTCTATACCCTATACTCTATACCCTACACTCTATACCCTACACTCTACACTTTATACCCTACACTCTATACCCTACACTCTATACCCTACACTCTACACTCTATACCCTACACTCTATACCCTACACTCTATACCCTACACTCTATACTCTATACCCTACACTCTATACCCTACACTCTATACCCTACAATCTATACCCTACACTCTATTCCCTACACTCTATACCCTACACTCTATACCCTACACTCTATACCACACACTCTATACCCTACACTCTAAACCCTACACTCTACACTCTATACCCTACACTCTATACCATACACTCTATACCCTACACTCTATACCTTACACTCTATACCCTACACTCTACACCCTACACTCTACACTCTACACCCTACACTCTATACCCTACACTCTATACACTACATTCTATACCCTTCACTCTATACCCTACACTCTAAACCCTACACTCTACACTCTATACCCTACACTCTATACCATACACTCTATACCCTACACTCTATACCTTACACTCTATACCCTACACTCTACACCCTACACTCTACACTCTATACCCTACACTCTATACACTACACTCTATACCCTACACTCTATACCCTACACTCTACACTTTATACCCTACACTCTATACCCTACACTCTATACCCTACACTCTATACTCTATACCCTACACTCTATACCCTACACTATACAATCTATACCCTTTACTCTATACCATACACTCTATACCCTACACTCTATACCCGACACTCTACACCCTACAATCTATACCCTACACTCTATACCTTACACTCTATACCCTACACTCTACACCCTACACTCTAAACTCTATACCCTACACTCTATACCCTACACTCTATACCCTACACTTTATACCCTACACTCTACACTCTATACCCTACACTCTATACCCTACACTCTATACCCTACACTCTATACTCTATACCCTACACTCTATACCCTACACTCTATACCCTACAATCTATACCCTACACTCTATTCCCTACACTCTATACCCTACACTCTATACCCTACACTCTATACCACACACTCTATACCCTACACTCTAAACCCTACACTCTACACTCTATACCCTACACTCTATACCATACACTCTATACCCTACACTCTATACCTTACACTCTATACCCTACACTCTACACCCTACACTCTACACTCTACACCCTACACTCTATACCCTACACTCTATACCCTACACTCTATACCCTACACTCTATACCCTACACTCTACACTTTATACCCTACACTCTATACCCTACACTCTATACCCTACACTCTACACTCTATACCCTACACTCTATACCCTACACTCTATACCCTACACTCTATACTCTATACCCTACACTCTATACCCTACACTCTATACCCTACAATCTATACCCTACACTCTATTCTCTACACTCTATACCCTACACTCTATACCCTACACTCTATACCACACACTCTATACCCTACACTCTAAACCCTACACTCTACACTCTATACCCTACTCTCTATACCATACACTCTATACCCTACACTCTATACCTTACACTCTATACCCTACACTCTACACCCTACACTCTACACTCTACACCCTACACTCTATACCCTACACTCTATACCCTACACTCTATACCCTACACTCTATACCCTACACTCTACACTTTATACCCTACACTCTATACCCTACACTCTACACTCTATACCCTACACTCTATACCCTACACTATACACTCTATACCCTACACTCTACACTCTATACCATATACTCTATACCCTACACTCTATACCCTACACTCTACACTCTACAATCTATACCCTACACTCTATACCCTACACTCTATACCTTACACTCTATACCCTACACTCTACACCCTACACTCTACACTTTATACCCTACACTCTATACCCTACTCTCTATACCCTACACTCTATACCCTACACTCTACACTTTATACCCTACACTCTATACCCTGCACTCTATACCCTACACTCTATACCCTACACTCTATACCCTACACTCTATACCATACACTCTATACCCTACACTCTACACTCTATTCACTACACTCTATACCATACACTCTATACCCTTTACTCTATACCCTACACTCTATACCCTACACTATACACTCTATACCCTACACTCTACACTTTATACCCTACACTCTATACCCTACACTCTATACCCTACACTCTATACTCTATACCCTACACTCTATACCCTACACTATACACTCTATGCCCTATACTCTATACCATACACTCTATACCCTACACTCTATACCCGACACTCTACACCCTACAATCTATACCCTAAACTCTATACCTTACACTCTATACCCTACACTCTACACCCTACACTCTAAACTCTATACCCTACACTCTATACCCTACACTCTATACCCTACACTTTATACCCTACACTCTACACTCTATACCCTACACTCTATACCCTACACTCTATACCCTACACTCTATACTCTATACCCTACACTCTATACCCTACACTCTATACCCTACAATCTATACCCTACACTCTATTCCCTACACTCTATACCCTACACTCTATACCCTACACTCTATACCACACACTCTATACCCTACACTCTAAACCCTACACTCTACACTCTATACCCTACACTCTATACCATACACTCTATACCCTACACTCTATACCTTACACTCTATACCCTACACTCTACACCATACACTCTACACTCTACACCCTACACTCTATACCCTACACTCTATACCCTACACTCTATACCCTACACTCTATACCCTACACTCTACACTTTATACCCTACACTCTATACCCTACACTCTATACCCTACACTCTACACTCTATACCCTACACTCTATACCCTACACTCTATACCCTACACTCTATACTCTATACCCTACACTCTATACCCTACACTATACACTCTATACCCTACACTCTACACTCTATACCATATACTCTATACCCTACACTCTATACCCTACACTCTACACCCTACAATCTATACCCTACACTCTATACCCTACACTCTATACCTTACACTCTATACCCTACACTCTACACCCTACACTCTACACTTTATACCCTACACTCTATACCCTACTCTCTATACCCTACACTCTATACCCTACACTCTACACTTTATACCCTACACTCTATACCCTACACTCTATATCTACAATCTATACCATACACTCTATACCCTTTACTCTATACCCTACACTCTATACCCTACACTATACACTCTATACCATACACTCTACACTCTATACCATACACTCTATACCCTTCACTCTATACCCTACGCTCTATACCCTACACTTTATACCCTACACTCTATACCCTACACTCTATACCCTACACTCTATACCCTACACTTTATACCCTACACTCTATACCCTACACTCTATACCCTACACTCTATACCCTACACTCTATACTCTATACCCTACACTCTATACCCTACACTCTATACCCTACACTCTATACCCTACACTCTATACCCTACACTATACACTCTATACCCTACACTCTACACTCTATACCATATACTCTATACCCTACACTCTATACCCTACACTCTACACCCTACAATCTATACCCTACACTCTATACCCTACACTCTATACCTTACACTCTATACCCTACACTCTACACCCTACACTCTACACTTTATACCCTACACTCTATACCCTACTCTCTATACCCTACACTCTATACCCTACACTCTACACTTTATACCCTACACTCTATACCCTACACTCTATATCTACAATCTATACCATACACTCTATACCCTTTACTCTATACCCTACACTCTATACCCTACACTATACACTCTATACCATACACTCTACACTCTATACCATACACTCTATACCCTTCACTCTATACCCTACGCTCTATACCCTACACTTTATACCCTACACTCTATACCCTACACTCTATACCCTACACTCTATACCCTACACTTTATACCCTACACTCTATACCCTACACTCTATACCCTACACTCTATACCCTACACTCTATACTCTATACCCTACACTCTATACCCTACACTCTATACCCTACAATCTATACCCTACACTCTATTCCCTACACTCTATACCCTACACTCTATACCCTACTCTCTATACCACACACTCTATACCCTACACTCTAAACCCTACACTCTACACTCTATACCCTACACTCTATACCATACACTCTATACCCTACACTCTATACCTTACACTCTATACCCTACACTCTACACCCTACACTCTACACTCTACACCCTACACTCTATACCCTACACTCTATACCCTACACTCTATACCCTACACTCTATACCCTACACTCTACACTTTATACCCTACACTCTATACCCTACACTCTATACCCTACACTCTACACTCTATACCCTACACTCTATACCCTACACTCTATACCCTACACTCTATACTCTATACCCTACACTCTATACCCTACACTCTATACCCTACAATCTATACCCTACACTCTATTCCCTACACTCTATTACCTACACTCTATACCCTACACTCTATACCACACACTCTATACCCTACACTCTAAACCCTACACTCTACACTCTATACCCTACACTCTATACCATACACTCTATACCCTACACTCTATACCTTACACTCTATACCCTACACTCTACACCCTACACTCTACACTCTACACCCTACACTCTATACCCTACACTCTATACACTACATTCTATACCCTTCACTCTATACCCTACACTCTAAACCCTACACTCTACACTCTATACCCTACACTCTATACCATACACTCTATACCCTACACTCTATACCTTACACTCTATACCCTACACTCTACACCCTACACTCTACACTCTACACCCTACACTCTATACCCTACACTCTATACACTACATTCTATACCCTTCACTCTATACCCTACACTCTAAACCCTACACTCTACACTCTATACCCTACACTCTATACCCTACAATCTATACCCTACACTCTATTGCCTACACTCCATACCCTACACTCTATACCCTACACTCTATACCACACACTCTATACCCTACACTCTAAACCCTACACTCTACACTCTATACCTTACACTCTATACCATACACTCTATACCCTACACTCTATACCTTACACTCTATACCCTACACTCTACACCCTACACTCTACACTCTACACCCTACACTCTATACCCTACACTCTATACACTACATTCTATACCCTTCACTCTATACCCTACACTCTAAACCCTACACTCTACAATCTATACCCTACACTCTATACCCTACACTTTATACCCTACACTCTATACCCTACACTCTATACCCTACACTCTATACCCTACACTTTATACCCTACACTCTATACCCTACACTCTATACCATACACTCAATTCCATACACTCTATGTCTTACACTCTATACCCTACACTCTACACTCTACAATCTATACCCTACACTCTACACTCTAAAACCCTTCACTCTATACCAAACACTCTATACCCTAAACTATATACCATACACTCTATACCATACACTCTATACCGTACACTCTTTACCCTACATTCTATACCCTACACTCTACACTCTATACCTTACACTCTATACCCTACACTCTATACCCTACACTCTATACCCTACACCCTACACTCTATACCCTACACTCTACACTGTATACCATACACTCTATACCCTACACTCTGTACCTTACACACTATACCCTACACTCTACACCCTACACTCTATACCCTACACTCTATACCCTACACTCTATACCCTACACCCTACGCTCTATGCCCTACACTCTATACCCTACACTCTACACTCTATACCCTACACTCTATTCCATACACTCTATACCCTACACTCTATAACCTACACTCTACACTCTATACCCTACACTCTACACTTTACACTCTATACCCTACACTCTATACCCTACACTCTATACTCTATACCCTACACTCTATACCCTACACTCTAGACTCTATACCTACACTCTATACCCTACACTCTAATCCCTACACTCTACACTCTATACCCTACACTCTATACCCTGCACTCTATACCCTACACTCTATACCCTACACTCTATACCCTACACTCTATACCATACACTCTATACCCTACACTCTACACTCTATTCACTACACTCTATACCATACACTCTATACCCTTTACTCTATACCCTACACTCTATACCCTACACTATACACTCTCTACCCTACACTCTACACTTTATACCCTACACTCTAAACCCTACACTCTATACCCTACACTCTATACTCTATACCCTACACTCTATACCCTACACTATACACTCTATACCCTATACTCTATACCATACACTCTATACCCTACACTCTATACCCGACACTCTACACCCTACAATCTATACCCTAAACTCTATACCTTACACTCTATACCCTACACTCTACACCCTACACTCTAAACTCTATACCCTACACTCTATACCCTACACTCTATACCCTACACTTTATAACCTACACTCTACACTCTATACCCTACACTCTATACCCTACACTCTATACTCTATACCCTACACTCTATACCCTACACTCTATACCCTACAATCTATACCCTACACTCTATTCCCTACACTCTATACCCTACACTCTATACCCTACACTCTATACCACACACTCTATACCCTACACTCTAAACCCTACACTCTACACTCTATACCCTACACTCTATACCATACACTCTATACCCTACACTCTATACCTTACACTCTATACCCTACACTCTACACCATACACTCTACACTCTACACCCTACACTCTATACCCTACACTCTATACCCTACACTCTATACCCTACACTCTATACCCTACACTCTACACTTTATACCCTACACTCTATACCCTACACTCTATACCCTACACTCTACACTCTATACCCTACACTCTATACCCTACACTCTATACCCTACACTCTATACTCTATACCCTACACTCTATACCCTACACTATACACTCTATACCCTACACTCTACACTCTATACCATATACTCTATACCCTACACTCTATACCCTACACTCTACACCCTACAATCTATACCCTACACTCTATACCCTACACTCTATACCTTACACTCTATACCCTACACTCTACACCCTACACTCTACACTTTATACCCTACACTCTATACCCTACTCTCTATACCCTACAATCTATACCATACACTCTATACCCTTTACTCTATACCCTACACTCTATACCCTACACTATACACTCTATACCATACACTCTACACTCTATACCATACACTCTATACCCTTCACTCTATACCCTACGCTCTATACCCTACACTTTATACCCTACACTCTATACCCTACACTCTATACCCTACACTCTATACCCTACACTTTATACCCTACACTCTATACCCTACACTCTATACCCTACACTCTATACCCTACACTCTATACTCTATACCCTACACTCTATACCCTACACTCTATACCCTACAATCTATACCCTACACTCTATTCCCTACACTCTATACCCTACACTCTATACCCTACTCTCTATACCACACACTCTATACCCTACACTCTAAACCCTACACTCTACACTCTATACCCTACACTCTATACCATACACTCTATACCCTACACTCTATACCTTACACTCTATACCCTACACTCTACACCCTACACTCTACACTCTACACCCTACACTCTATACCCTATACTCTATACCCTACACTCTATACCCTACACTCTATACCCTACACTCTACACTTTATACCCTACACTCTATACCCTACACTCTATACCCTACACTCTACACTCTATACCCTACACTCTATACCCTACACTCTATACCCTACACTCTATACTCTATACCCTACACTCTATACCCTACACTCTATACCCTACAATCTATACCCTACACTCTATTCCCTACACTCTATACCCTACACTCTATACCCTACACTCTATACCACACACTCTATACCCTACACTCTAAACCCTACACTCTACACTCTATACCCTACACTCTATACCATACACTCTATACACTACACTCTATACCTTACACTCTATACCCTACACTCTACACCCTACACTCTACACTCTACACCCTACACTCTATACCCTACACTCTATACACTACATTCTATACCCTTCACTCTATACCCTACACTCTAAACCCTACACTCTACACTCTATACCCTACACTCTATACCATACACTCTATACCCTACACTCTATACCTTACACTCTATACCCTACACTCTACACCCTACACTCTACACTCTATACCCTACACTCTATACACTACACTCTATACCCTACACTCTATACCCTAAACTCTACACTTTATACCCTACACTCTATACCCTACACTCTATACCCTACACTCTATACTCTATACCCTACACTCTATACCCTACACTATACACTCTATACCCTTTACTCTATACCATACACTCTATACCCTACACTCTATACCCGACACTCTACACCCTACAATCTATACCCTACACTCTATACCTTACACTCTATACCCTACACTCTACACCCTACACTCTAAACTCTATACCCTACACTCTATACCCTACACTTTATACCCTACACTCTACACTCTATACCCTACACTCTATACCCTACACTCTATACCCTACACTCTATACTCTATACCCTACACTCTATACCCTACACTCTATACCCTACAATCTATACCCTACACTCTATTCCCTACACTCTATACCCTACACTCTATACCCTACACTCTATACCACACACTCTATACCCTACACTCTAAACCCTACACTCTACACTCTATACCCTACACTCTATACCATACACTCTATACCATACACTCTATACCCTACACTCTATACCTTACACTCTATACCCTACACTCTACACCCTACACTCTACACTCTACACCCTACACTCTATACCCTACACTCTATACCCTACACTCTATACCCTACACTCTATACCCTACACTCTACACTTTATACCCTACACTCTATACCCTACACTCTATACCCTACACTCTACACTCTATATCCTACACTCTATACCCTACACTCTATACCCTACACTCTATACTCTATACCCTACACTCTATACCCTACACTCTATACCCTACAATCTATACCCTACACTCTATTCTCTACACTCTATACCCTACACTCTATACCCTACACTCTATACCACACACTCTATACCCTACACTCTAAACCCTACACTCTACACTCTATACCCTACACTCTATACCATACACTCTATACCCTACACTCTATACCTTACACTCTATACCCTACACTCTACACCCTACACTCTACACTCTACACCCTACACTCTATACCCTACACTCTATACCCTACACTCTATACCCTACACTCTATACCCTACACTCTACACTTTATACCCTACACTCTATACCCTACACTCTACACTCTATACCCTACACTCTATACCCTACACTATACACTCTATACCCTACACTCTACACTCTATACCATATACTCTATACCCTACACTCTATACCCTACACTCTACACTCTACAATCTATACCCTACACTCTATACCCTACACTCTATACCTTACACTCTATACCCTACACTCTACACCCTACACTCTACACTTTATACCCTACACTCTATACCCTACTCTCTATACCCTACTCTCTATACCCTACACTCTACACTTTATACCCTACACTCTATACCCTACACTCTATACCCTACACTCTATACCCTACACTATACACTCTATACCATACACTCTACACTCTATACCATACACTCTATACCCTACACTCTATACCCTACACTCTGCACTCTATACCCTACAATCTATACCCTACACTCTATACCCTACACTTTTTTACCCTACACTCTATACCCTACACTCTATACCCTACACTCTATACCCTACACTTTATACCCTACACTCTATACCCTACACTCTATACCATACACTCAATTCCATACACTCTATGCCTTACACTCTATACCCTACACTCTGCACTCTATACCCTACAATCTATACCCTACACTCTATACCCTACACTTTTTTACCCTACACTCTATACCCTACACTCTATACCCCACACTCTATACCCTACACTTTATACCCTACACTCTATACCCTACACTCTATACCATACACTCAATTCCATACACTCTATGCCTTACACTCTATACCCTACACTCTACACTCTACAATCTATACCCTACACTCTATACTCTATACCCTACACTCTATACCCTACACTCTATACCCTACAATCTATACCCTACACTCTATTCTCTACACTCTATACCCTACACTCTATACCCTACACTCTATACCACACACTCTATACCCTACACTCTAAACCCTACACTCTACACTCTATACCCTACACTCTATACCATACACTCTATACCCTACACTCTATACCTTACACTCTATACCCTACACTCTACACCCTACACTCTACACTCTACACCCTACACTCTATACCCTACACTCTATACCCTACACTCTATACCCTACACTCTATACCCTACACTCTACACTTTATACCCTACACTCTATACCCTACACTCTACACTCTATACCCTACACTCTATGCCCTACACTATACACTCTATACCCTACACTCTACACTCTATACCATATACTCTATACCCTACACTCTATACCCTACACTCTACACCCTACAATCTATACCCTACACTCTATACCCTACACTCTATACCTTACACTCTATACCCTACACTCTACACCCTACACTCTACACTTTATACCCTACACTCTATACCCTACTCTCTATACCCTACACTCTATACCCTACACTCTACACTTTATACCCTACACTCTATACCCTTTACTCTATACCCTACACTCTATACCCTACACTATACACTCTATACCATACACTCTACAATCTATACCATACACTCTATACCCTACACTCTATACCCTACACTCTGCACTCTATACCCTACAATCTATACCCTACACTCTATACCCTACACTTTTTTACCCTACACTCTATACCCTACACTCTATACCCTACACTCTATACCCTACACTTTATACCCTACACTCTATACCCTACACTCTATACCATACACTCAATTCCATACACTCTATGCCTTACACTCTATACCCTACACTCTACACTCTACAATCTATACCCTACACTCTACACTCTAAAACCCTTCACTCTATACCAAACACTCTATACCCTAAACTATATACCATACACTCTATACCATACACTCTATACCGTACACTCTATACCCTACATTCTATACCCTACACTCTACACTCTATACCTTACACTCTATACCCTACACTCTATACCCTACACTCTATACCCTACACCCTACACTCTATACCCTACACTCTACACTGTATAACATACACTCTATACCCTACACTCTGTACCCTACACACTATACCCTACACTCTACACCCTACACTCTATACCCTACACTCTATACCCTACACTCTATACCCTACACCCTACGCTCTATGCCCTACACTCTATACCCTACACTCTACACTCTATACCCTACACTCTATTCCATACACTCTATACCCTACACTCTATAACCTACACTCTACACTCTATACCCTACACTCTACACTTTACACTCTATACCCTACACTCTATACCCTACACTCTATACTCTATACCCTACACTCTATACCCTACACTCTAGACTCTATACCTACACTCTATACCCTACACTCTAATCCCTACACTCTACACTCTATACCCTACACTCTATACCCTGCACTCTATACCCTACACTCTATACCCTACACTCTATACCCTACACTCTATACCATACACTCTATACCCTACACTCTACACTCTATTCACTACACTCTATACCATACACTCTATACCCTTTACTCTATACCCTACACTCTATACCCTACACTATACACTCTATACCCTACACTCTACACTTTATACCCTACACTCTATACCCTACACTCTATACCCTACACTCTATACTCTATACCCTACACTCTATACCCTACACTATACACTCTATACCCTATACTCTATACCATACACTCTATACCCTACACTCTATACCCGACACTCTACACCCTACAATCTATACCCTAAACTCTATACATAGTAACATAGTAACATAGTTAGTAAGGCCGAAAAAAGACATTTGTCCATCCAGTTCAGCCTATATTCCATCATAATAAATACCCAGATCTACGTCCTTCTACAGAACCTAATAATTGTATGATACAATATTGTTCTGCTCCAGGAAGACATCCAGGCCTCTCTTGAACCCCTCGACTGAGTTCGCCATCACCACCTCCTCAGGCAAGCAATTCCAGATTCTCACTGCCCTAACAGTAAAGAATCCTCTTCTATGTTGGTGGAAAAACCTTCTCTCCTCCAGACGCAAAGAATGCCCCCTTGTGCCCGTCACCTTCCTTGGTATAAACAGATCCTCAGCGAGATATTTGTATTGTCCCCTTATATACTTATACATGGTTATTAGATCGCCCCTCAGTCGTCTTTTTTCTAGACTAAATAATCCTAATTTCGCTAATCTATCTGGGTATTGTAGTTCTCCCATCCCCTTTATTAATTTTGTTGCCCTCCTTTGTACTCTCTCTAGTTCCATTATATCCTTCCTGAGCACCGGTGCCCAAAACTGGACACAGTACTCCATGTGCGGTCTAACTAGGGATTTGTACAGAGGCAGTATAATGCTCTCATCATGTGTATCCAGACCTCTTTTAATGCACCCCATGATCCTGTTTGCCTTGGCAGCTGCTGCCTGGCACTGGCTGCTCCAGGTAAGTTTATCATTAACTAGGATCCCCATAGAGTGTATACCTTACACTCTATACCCTACACTCTACACCCTACACTCTAAACTCTATACCCTGCACTCTATACCCTACACTCTATACCCTACACTTTATACCCTACACTCTACACTCTATACCATACACTCTATACCCTACACTCTATACCCTACACTCTATACTCTATACCCTACACTCTATACCCTACACTCTATACCCTACACTCTATACCCTACACTTTACACTTTATACCCTACACTCTATACCCTACACTCTACACTCTATACCCTACACTCTATACCGTACACTCTATACCCTACACTCTATACCCTACACTCTACACTCTATACCATATACTCTATACCCTACAATCTATACCCTACACTCTACACCCTACAATCTATACCCTACACTCTATACCCTACACTCTATACCTTACACTCTATACCCTACACTCTACACCCTACACTCTACACTTTATACCCTACACTCTATACCCTACTCTCTATACCCTACACTCTATACCCTACACTCTACACTTTATACCCTACACTCTATACCCTACACTCTATACCCTACACTCTATACCATACACTCTATACCCTTTACTCTATACCCTACACTCTATACCCTACACTATACACTCTATACCATACACTCTACACTCTATACCATACACTCTATACCCTTCACTCTATACCCTACGCTCTATACCCTACACTTTATACCCTACACTCTATACCCTACACTCTATACCCTACACTCTATACCCTACACTTTATACCCTACACTCTATACCCTACACTCTATACCCTACACTCTATACCATACACTCAATTCCATACACTCTATGCCTTACACTCTATACCCTACACTCTACACTCTACAATCTATACCCTACACTCTACACTCTAAAACCCTTCACTCTATACCAAACACTCTATACCCTAAACTATATACCATACACTCTATACCATACACTCTATACCGTGCACTCTATACCCTACATTCTATACCCTACACTCTACACTCTATACCTTACACTCTATACCCTACACTCTATACCCTACACTCTATACCCTACACCCTACACTCTATACCCTACACTCTATACCCTACACTCTACACTGTATACCATACACTCTATACCCTACACTCTATACCCTACACACTATACCCTACACTCTACACCCTACACTCTATACCCTACACTCTATACCCTACACTCTATACCCTACACCCTACGCTCTATGCCCTACACTCTATACCCTACACTCTACACTCTATACCCTACACTCTATTCCATACACTCAATACCCTACACTCTATAACCTACACTCTACACTCTATACCCTACACTCTACACTTTACACTCTATACCCTACACTCTATACCCTACATTCTATACTCTATACCCTACACTCTATACCCTACACTCTAGACTCTATACCTACACTCTATACCCTACACTCTAATCCCTACACTCTACACTCTATACCCTACACTCTATACCCTGCACTCTATACCCTACACTCTATACCCTACACTCTACACTCTATACCCTACACTCTATACCATACACTCTATACCCTACACTCTACACTCTATTCACTACACTCTATACCATACACTCTATACCCTTTACTCTATACCCTACACTCTATACCCTACACTATACACTCTATACCCTACACTCTACACTTTATACCATACACTCTATACCCTACACTCTATACCCTACACTCTACACTCTATACCCTACAATCTATACCCTACACTCTATACCCTATACTCTATAAAATACACTCTATACCCTACACTCTATACCCTACACTCTATACCCTGCACTCTACACTCTATACAATACACTCTATAATATGCACTCTATACCCTACACTCTATACCTTACACTCTATACCCTACACTCTACACCCTACACTCTATACCCTACACTCTATACCATACAATCTATACCCTACACTCTATACCCTATACTCTATACCATACACTCTATACCCTACACTCTATACCCTACACTCTATGCCCTACACTCTACACTCTATACAATACACTCTATAACATGCACTCTATACCCTACACTCTATACCTTACACTCTATACCCTACACTCTACACCCTACACTCTATACCCTACACTCTGTACCCTACACTCTATACCCTACACCCTACACTCTATACCCTACACTCTACACTCTATACCGGACACTCTATTCCATACACGCTATACCCTACACTCTATACCCTATACTCTAATCCTTACACTCTACACTGTATACCCTACACTCTATACCCTACACTCTATACCATACACTCTATACCCTACACTCTACACAATACACTCTATTCCCTACACTCTATACCCTACACTCTATACCCTACACTCTATACTCTATACCCTACACTCTATACCCTACACTCTATACCCTACACTCTATACCCTACACTCTACACTTTATACCCTACTCTCTATACCCTACACTCTATACCCGACACTCTATACCATACACTCTATACCCTTTACTCTATACCCTACACTCTATAGCCTACACTATACACTCTATTCCCTACACTCTACACTTTATACCCTACACTCTATACCATACACTCTATACCCAACACTCCATACCTTACACTCTTTACCCTACACTCTACACCCTACACTCTACACTCTATACCCTACACTCGAAACACTACACTCTATACCCTACACTCTATACCCTACACTCTATACCCTACACTCTACACTCTATATCCTACACTCTATACCATACACTCTATACCCTACACTCTATACCTTACACTCTATACCCTACACTCTACACCCTACACTCTACACTCTATACCCTACACTTTACACTCTACTATTTAATCCCTACACTCAATACCACTACACTCTACCCTACACCACACCTACCCTACACTCTACCCTACTACACCTATACCCTACACTCCTATACCCTCTACACTCTATACCCTACTATATATACAATCTATACCTCTACAACTCTATTACTTACACCTAGATACTCTATACCTTATACTCTATACTTACACTCTATACCCTACTCTCTATACCCTACACTCTTATACCTTACACTCTTCTGACCTTTATACTCTATACTTACACTCTATACCTCTACACTCTATTACTCTATACGTGACACTCGTAGTACTTTCACTCTATACCCTACACTCTTACAATCTATACCTACTCTATACTTCTACACTTCTATTCCCTACACTCTACACTCTATACCCTACACTCTATACCCTACACTCTACACTTTATACCCTACACTCTATACCCTACACTCTATACCCTACACTCTACACTCTATACCCTACACTCTATACCCTACACTCTATACCCTACACTCTATACTCTATACCCTACACTCTATACCCTACACTATACACTCTATACCCTATACTCTATACCATACACTCTATACCCTACACTCTATACCCTACACTCTACACCCTACAATCTATACCCTACACTCTATACCCTACACTCTATACCTTACACTCTATGCCATACACTCTACACCCTACACTCTACACTCTATACCCTACACTCTATACCCTACACTCTACACCCTACACTCTATACCCTACACTCTACACTCTATACCCTACACTCTATTCCCTACACTCTATACCGTACACTCTATACTCTATACCCTACACTCTATACCCTACACTCTACACTCTATACCCTACACTCTATACCCTACACTCTATACCCTACACTCTATACCCTACACTCTACACTTTATACCCTACACTCTATACCCTACACTCTATAACCTACAATCTACACTCTATACCCTACACTCTATACCATACACTCTATACCCTACACTCTATACCTTACACTCTATACCCTACACTCTACATCCTACACTCTACACTCTATACCCTACACTCTATACCCTACACTCTATACCCTACACTCTATACCCTACACTCTACACTTTATACCCTACACTCTATACCCTACACTCTACACCCTACAATCTATACCCTACACTCTATACCCTACACTCTATACCTTACACTCTATACCCTACACTCTACACCCTACACTCTACACTTTATACCCTACACTCTATACCCTACTCTCTATACCCTACACTCTACACCCTACACTCTACACATTATACCCTACACTCTATACCCTACACTCTATACCCTACACTCTATACCATACACTCTATACCCTTTACTCTATACCCTACACTCTATACCCTACACTATACACTCTATACCCTACACTCTATACCATACACTCTATACCCTACACTCTATACCCTACACTCTGCACTCTATACCCTACAATCTATACCCTACACTCTATACCCTACACTCTACACTCTATACCTTACACTCTATACCCTACACTCTATACCCTACACTCTACACCCTACACTCTACACTCTATACCCTACAGTCTATACCCTACACTCTATACCCTACACTCTATACCCTACACTCTACACTTTATACCCTACACTCTATACCCTACACTCCACACCCTACAATCTATACCCTACACTCTATACCCTACACTCTATACCTTACACTCTATACCCTACACTCTACACCCTACACTCTACACTTTATACCCTACACTCTATACCCTACTCTCTATACCCTACACTCTACACCCTACACTCTACACTTTATACCCTACACTCTATACCCTACACTCTATACCCTACACTCTATACCATACACTCTATACCCTTTACTCTATACCCTACACTCTATACCCTACACTATACACTCTATACCCTACACTCTACACTCTATACCATACACTCTATACCCTACACTCTATACCCTACACTCTGCATTCTATACCCTACAATCTATACCCTACACTCTATACCCTACACTTTATACCCTACACTCTATACCCTACACTCTATACTCTACACTCTATACCCTACACTTTATACCCTACACTCTATACCCTACTCTCTATACCCTACACTCTATACCATACACTCTATTCCATACACTCTATGCCTTACACTCTATACCCTACACTCTACACTCTATACCATACACTCTATACCCTACACTCTATACCCTACACTCTGCACTCTATACCCTACAATCTATACCCTACACTCTATACCCTACACTTTATACCCTACACTCTATACCCTACCTACACTCTATACTCTACACTCTATACCCTACACTTTATACCCTACACTCTATACCCTACACTCTATACCCTACACTCTATACCATACACTCTATTCCATACACTCTATGCCTTACACTCTATACCCTACACTCTACACTCTACAATCTATACCCTACACTCTACACTCTAAAACCCTTCACTCTATACCAAACACTCTATACCCTAAACTATATACCAACACTCTATACCATACACTCTATACCGTACACTCTATACCCTACACTCTATACCCTACACTCTACACTCTATACCTTACACTCTATACCCTACACTCTATACCCTACACTCTATACCCTACACTCTACACTCTATAACCTACACTCTATACCCTACAGTCTACACTCTACACTCTATACCCTACACTCTATACCCTACACTCAATACCCTACACTCTATACCCTACACTCTACACTCTACACCATACACTCTATACCCTACACTCTACACTCTATACCCCACACTATATACTCTACACTCTACACTCTATACCATACAGTTTATAGCCTACACTCTATACCATACACTCTACACCCTACACTCTATACCATACACTCTATACCCTACACTCTATACCCTACACTCCATACCATACACTCTACACCCTACACTCTATACCCTACATTCTGTACCCTACACTCTATACCCTACACCCTAAGCTCTATACCCTACACTCTATACCCTACACTCTACACTCTATACTGGACACTCTATTCCATACACTCTATACCCTACACTCTATACCCTATACTCTAATCCTTACACTCTACACTGTATACCCTACACTCTATACCCTACACTCTATACCATACACTCTATACCCTACACTCTACACTCTACACTCTATTCCCTACACTCTATACCCTACACTCTATACCCTACACTCTATACTCTATACCCTACACTCTATACCCTACACTCTACACTCTATACCCTACAATATATACCGTACACTCTAAACCCTACACTCTACAATCTATACCCTACACTCTATACCCTACACTCTACACTCTATACCCTACACTCTATACCCTACACTCTATACCCTACACTCTACACTCTATACCCTACACTCTATACTCTACACTCTATACCCTACAATCTATACCCTACACTATATACCCTACACTCTATACCATACACTCTATACCCTACACTCAATACCCTACACTCTATACCCTACACTCTATACCCTACACCCTACACTCTATACCCTACACTCTATACCCTACATTCTACACTCTATACCATAAACTCTATACCCTACACTCTATACTCTACACTCTAAACTCTATAACATACACTCTATACCCTACACTCTATACCATACACTTTACACCCTACACTCTATACCATACACTCTATAACCTACACTCTACACTCTATACCCTACACTCTATACCCTACACTCTACACTCTATACCCTACACTCTATTCCATACACTCTATACCCTACACTCTATACCCTACACTCTAATCCCTACACACTGCACTCTATACCCAACACTCTATACCCTACACTCTAATCCCTGCACTCTACACTCTATACCGTACACTCTCTACCCTACACTCTATACCCTACACTCTATACCATACACTCTGTACCCTACACTCTATACCCTACACTCTACACTCTATTCCATGCACTCTATACCCTACACTCTGTACCCTACACTCTATGCCCTACACTCTATACCCTACACTCTACACTCTATACCCTACACTTTATACCTTACACTCTATTCCATACACTCTATTCCCTACACTCTATACCCTACACTCTACACTCCACACTCTATACCCTACACTCTATACCCTACACTCTATACCCTACACTCTATACCCTACACTCTACACTCTATTCCCTGCACTCTATACCATACACTCTATACCCTTTACTCTATACCCTACACTCTATACCCTACACTATACACTCTATACCCTACAATCTATACCCTACACTCTATACCCTACACTTTATACCCTACACTCTATACCATACACTCTATACCCTACACTCTATACCCTACACTCTATACCCTACACTCTATACCCTACACTCTACACTTTATACCCTACACTCTATACCCTACACTCTATGACCTACACTCTACACTCTATACCCTACACTCTATACCATACACTCTATACCCTACACTCTATACCTTACACTCTATACCCTACACTCTACACTCTATACCATACACTCTATACCCTACACTCTATACCCTACACTCTACACTCTATACCCTACAATCTATACCCTACACTCTATACCCTACACTTTATACCCTACACTCTATGCCATACACTCTATACCCTACACTCTATACCCTACACTCTATACCCTACACTCTATACCCTACACTCTACACTTTATACCCTACACTCTATACCCTACACTCTATGACCTACACTCTACACTCTATACCCTACACTCTATACCATACACTCTATACCCTACACTCTATACCTTACACTCTATACCCTACACTCTACACCCTACACTCTACACTCTATACCCTACACTCTATACCCTACACTCTATACCCTACACTCTATACCCTACACTCTACACTTTATACCCTACACTCTATACCCTACACTCTACACCCTACAATCTATACCCTACACTCTATACCCTACACTCTATACCTTACACTCTATACCCTACACTCTACACCCTACACTCTACACTTTATACCCTACACTCTATACCCTACTCTCTATACCCTACACTCTACACCCTACACTCTACACTTTATACCCTACACTCTATACCCTACACTCTATACCCTACACTCTATACCATACACTCTATACCCTTTACTCTATACTCTACACTCTATACCCTACACTTTATACCCTACACTCTATACCCTACACTCTATACCCTACACTCTATACCATACACTCTATTCCATACACTCTATGCCTTACACTCTATACCCTACACTCTACACTCTACAATCTATACCCTACACTCTACACTCTAAAACCCTACACTCTATACCCTAAACTATATACCATACACTCTATACCATACACTCTATACCGTACACTCTATACCCTACACTTTATACCCTACACTCTACACTCTATACCTTACACTCTATACCCTACACTCTATACCCTACACTCTATACCCTACACTCTACACTCTATAACCTACACTCTATACCCTACAGTCTACACTCTACACTCTATACCCTACACTCTATACCCTACACTCAATACCCTACACTCTATACCCTACACTCTACACTCTGTACCATACACTCTATACCCTACACTCTACACTCTATACCCCACACTCTATACTCTACACTCTACACTCTATACCATACAGTTTATACCCTACACTCTATACCATACACTCTATACCCTACACTCTATACCCTAGACTCTATACCATACACTCTACACCCTACACTCTATACCCTACACTCTGTACCCTACACTCTATACCCTACACCCTACGCTCTATACCCTACACTCTATACCCTACACTCTACACTCTATACCGGACACTCTATTCCATACACTCTATACCCTACACTCTATACCCTACACTCTATACCCTACACTCTATACCCTACACTCTACACTCTATAACCTACACTCTATACCCTACAGTCTACACTCTACACTCTATACCCTACACTCTATACCCTACACTCAATACCCTACACTCTATACCCTATACTCTACACTCTATACCATACACTCTATACCCTACACTCTACACTCTATACCCTACACCCTACGCTCTATACCCTACACTCTATACCCTACACTCTATACCGGACACTCTATTCCATACACTCTATACCCTACACTCTATACCCTACACTCTATACCCTACACTCTATTCCCTACACTCTATACCCTACACTCTTCACTCTATAACCTACACTCTATACCCTACAGTCTACACTCTACACTCTATACCCTACACTCTATACCCTACACTCAATACCCTACACTCTATACTCTACACTCTACACTCTATACCATACAGTTTATACCCTACACTCTATACCCTAAACTCTATACCATACACTCTATACCCTACACTCTATACCCTACACTCTATACCATACACTCTACACCCTACACTCTATACCCTACACTCTGTACCCTACACTCTATACCCTACACCCTACGCTCTATACCCTACACTCTATACCCTACACTCTACACTCTATACCGGACACTCTATTCCATACACTCTATACCCTACACTCTATACCCTACACTCTAATCCTTACACTCTACACTGTATACCCTACACTCTATACCCTACACTCTATACCATTCACTCTATACCCTACACTCTACACTCTACACTCTATTCCCTACACTCTATACCCTACACTCTATACCCTACACTCTATACTCTATACCCTACACTCTATACCCTACACTCTACACTCTATACCCTACACTATATACCGTACACTCTAATCCCTACACTCTACAATCTATACCCTACACTCTATACCCTACACTCTATACCCTACACTCTACACTCTATACCCTACACTCTATACCCTACACTCTATACCCTACAATCTACACTCTATACCCTACACTCTATACTCTACACTCTATACCCTACAATCTATACCCTACACTATGTACCCTACACTCTATACCATACACTCTATACCCTACACTCAATACCCTACACTCTATACCCTACACTCTATACCCTACACCCTACACTCTATACCCTACACTCTATACCCTACACTCTACACTCTATACCCTACACTCTATACCATAAACTCTATACCCTACACTCTATACTCTACACTCTAAACTCTATACCATACACTCTATAGTAACATAATAACATAGTTAGTAAGGCCGAAAAAATACATTTGTCCATCCAGTTCAGCCTATATTCCATCATAATAAATCCCCAGATCTACGTCCTTCTACACAACCTAATTGTATGATACAATATTGTTCTGCTCCAGGAAGACATCCAGGCCTCTCTTGAACCCCTCGACTGAGTTCGCCATCACCACCTCCTCAGGCAAGCAATTCCAGATTCTCACTGCCCTAACAGTAAAGAATCCTCTTCTATGTTGGTGGAAAAACCTTCTCTCCTCCAGATGCAAAGAATGCCCCCTTGTGCCCGTCACCTTCCTTGGTATAAACAGATCCTCAGCGAGATATTTGTATTGTCCCCTTATATACTTATACATGGTTATTAGATCGCCCCTCAGTCGTCTTTTTTCTAGACTAAATAATCCTAATTTCGCTAATCTATCTGGGTATTGTAGTTCTCCCATCCCCTTTATTAATTTTGTTGCCCTCCTTTGTACTCTCTCTAGTTCCATTATATCCTTCCTGAGCACCGGTGCCCAAAACTGGACACAGTACTCCATGTGCGGTCTAACTAGGGATTTGTACAGAGGCAGTATAATGCTCTCATCATGTGTATCCAGACATCCTTTAATGCACCCCATGATCCTGTTTGCCTTGGCAGCTGCTGCCTGGCACTGGCTGCTCCAGGTAAGTTTATCATTAACTAGGATCCCCAAGTCCTTCTCCCTGTCAGATTTACCCAGTGGTTTCCCATTCAGTGTGTAATGGTGATATTGATTCCTTCTTCCCATGTGTATAACCTTACATTTATCATTGTTAAACCTCATCTGCCACCTTTCAGCCCAAGTTTCCAACTTATCCAGATCCATCTGTAGCAGAATACTATCTTCTCTTGTATTAACTGCTTTACATAGTATTGTATCATCTGCAAATATCGATATTTTACTGTGTAAACCTTCTACCAGATCATTAATGAATATGTTGAAGAGAACAGGTCCCAATACTGACCCCTGCGGTACCCCACTGGTCACAGCGACCCAGTTAGAGACTATACCATTTATAACCACCCTCTGCTTTCTATCACTAAGCCAGTTACTAACCCATTTACACACAATTTCCCCCAGACCAAGCATTCTCATTTTGTGTACCAACCTCTTGTGCGGCACGGTATCAAACGCTTTGGAAAAATCGAGATATACCACGTCCAATGACTCACCGTGGTCCAGCCTATAGCTTACCTCTTCATAAAAACTGATTAGATTGGTTTGACAGGAGCGATTTCTCATAAACCCATGCTGATATGGAGTTAAACAGTTATTCTCATTGAGATAATCCAGAATAACATCCCTCAGAAACCCTTCAAATATTTTACCAACAATAGAGGTTAGACTTACTGGCCTATAATTTCCAGGTTCACTTTTAGAGCCCTTTTTGAATATTGGCACCACATTTGCTATGCGCCAATCCTGCGGAACAGACCCTGTCGCTATAGAGTCCCTAAAAATAAGAAATAATGGTTTATCTATTACATTACTTAGTTCTCTTAGTACTCGTGGGTGTATGCCATCCGGACCCGGAGATTTATCTATTTTAATCTTATTTAGCCGGTTTCGCACCTCTTCTTGGGTTAGATTGGTGACCCTTAATATAGGGTTTTCATTGTTTCTTGGGATTTCACCTAGCATTTCATTTTCCACCGTGAATACCGTGGAGAAGAAGGTGTTTAATATGTTAGCTTTTTCCTCGTCATCTACAACCATTCTTTCCTCACTATTTTTTAAGGGGCCTACATTTTCAGTTTTTATTCTTTTACTATTGATATAGTTGAAGAACAGTTTGGGATTAGTTTTACTCTCCTTAGCAATGTGCTTCTCTGTTTCCTTTTTGGCAGCTTTAATTAGTTTTTTAGATAAAGTATTTTTCTCCCTATAGTTTTTTTTTAGTAGTGCAAATGCTTTCTTTTTACTGTTAATTGCCTGTCTTACTTCTTTGTTTAGCCACATTGGGTTTTTCCTATTTCTAGTCCTTTTATTCCCACAAGGTATAAACCGCTTACACTGCCTATTTAGGATGTTCTTAAACATTTCCCATTTATTATCTGTATTATTAGTTCTGAGGATATTGTCCCAGTCTACCAGATTAAGGGCATCTCTAAGCTGGTCAAACTTTGCCTTCCTAAAAGTTCAGTGTTTTTGTGACTCCCTGACAAGTCCCCCTAGTGAAAGACAGGTGAAACTGTACAATATTGTGGTCGCTATTTCCTAGATGCCCGACCACCTGCAGATTTGTTATTCTGTCAGGTCTATTAGATAGTATTAGGTCTAAAAGTGCTGCTCCTCTGGTTGGATTCTGCACCAATTGTGAAAGATAATTTTTCTTGGTTATTAGCAGAAACCTGTTGCCTTTATGGGTTTCACAGGTTTCTGTTTCCCAGTTAATATCCGGGTAGTTAAAGTCCCCCATAACCAGGACCTCATTATGGGTTGCAGCTTCATCTATCTGCTTTAGAAGTAGACTTTCCATGGTTTCTGTTATATTTGGGGGTTTGTAACAGACCCCAATGAGAATTTTGTTACCATTTTTCCCTCCATGAATTTCGACCCATATGGACTCGACATCCTCATTTCCTTCGCTAATATCCTCCCTTAAAGTGGACTTTAGACAAGACTTTACATAGAGACAAACCCCTCCTCCTCTCCGATTTTTACGATCCTTTCTAAACAGACTGTAACCCTGTAAGTTAACTGCCCAGTCATAGCTTTCATCTAACCATGTCTCGGTTATTCCCACTATGTCAAAGTTACCTGTAGATATTTCTGCTTCTAGTTCTTCCATCTTGTTTGTCAGGCTTCTGGCGTTTGCAAGCATGCAGTTTAGAGGATTTTGTTTTGTTCCAATCTCCTCGCTGTGGATTGTTTTAGAAATGTTCTTACCTCCCTTCTGAGTATGTTTTCCTGGATCTTCTTTGTTCAAGTCTAATGTTTTTCTTCCCGTCCCCTCCTCTTCTAGTTTAACGCCCTCCTGATGAGTGTAGCGAGTCTTCTGGCGAATGTGTGTTTCCCAGGTTTGTTGAGGTGTAGTCCGTCTCTAGCGAGGAGTCCATCGTACAAGTAATTCACACCGTGGTCCAGGAATCCGAATCCTTGTTGTCTGCACCATCGTCTTAGCCAGTTGTTTGCATCAAGGATCCTGTTCCATCTCCTGGTGCCATGCCCGTCTACTGGAAGGATTGAAGACCCTACACTCTATACCATACACTCTACACCCTACACTCTATACCATACACTCTATACCCTACACTATACACTCTATACCCTACACTCTATACCATACACTTTACACCCTACACTCTATACCATACACTCTACACTCTATACCCTACACTCTATACCCTACACTCTACACTCTATACCCTACACTCTATACCCTACACTCTATACCCTACACTCTAATCCCTACACTCTACACTCTATACCCAACACTCTATACCCTACACTCTAATCCTTGCACTCTACACTCTATACCGTACACTCTCTACCCTACACTCTATACCCTACACTCTATACCATACACTCTGTACCCTACACTCTATACCCTACACTCTACACTCTACACTCTACACTCTATTCCATGCACTCTATACCCTACACTCTATGCCCTACACTCTATACCCTACACTCTACACTCTACACTCTATACCCTACACTTTATACCTTACACTCTATTCCATACACTCTATACCCTACACTCTTACCCTACACTCTACACTCCACACTCTATACCCTACACTCTATACCCTACACTCTATACCCTACACTCTATACCCTACACTCTACACTCTATACCCTACACTTTATACCTTACACTCTATTCCATACACTCTATACCCTACACTCTATACCCTACACTCTACACTCCACACTCTATACCCTACACTCTATACCCTACACTCTATACCCTACACTCTATACCCTACACTCTACACTCTATTCCCTGCACTCTATACCATACACTCTATACCCTTTACTCTATACCCTACACTCTATACCCTACACTATACACTCTATACCCTACACTCTACACTCTATACCATACACTCTATACCCTACACTCTATACCCTACACTCTACACTCTATACCCTACAATCTATACCCTACACTCTATACCCTACACTTTATACCCTACACTCTATACCCTACACTCTACACTTTATACCCTACACTCTATACCCTACACTCTATGACCTACACTCTACACTCTATACCCTACACTCTATACCATACACTCTATACCCTACACTCTATACCTTACACTCTATACCCTACACTCTACACCCTACACTCTACACTCTATACCCTACACTCTATACCCTACACTCTATACCCTACACTCTATACCCTACACTCTACACTTTATACCCTACACTCTATACCCTACACTCTACACCCTACAATCTATACCCTACACTCTATACCCTACACTCTATACCTTACACTCTATACCCTACACTCTACACCCTACACTCTACACTTTATACCCTACACTCTATACCCTACTCTCTATACCCTACACTCTACACCCTACACTCTACACTTTATACCCTACACTCTATACCCTACACTCTATACCCTACACTCTATACCATACACTCTATACCCTTTACTCTATACTCTACACTCTATACCCTACACTTTATACCCTACACTCTATACCCTACACTCTATACCCTACACTCTATACCATACACTCTATTCCATACACTCTATGCCTTACACTCTATACCCTACACTCTACACTCTACAATCTATACCCTACACTCTACACTCTAAAACCCTACACTCTATACCCTAAACTATATACCATACACTCTATACCATACACTCTATACCGTACACTCTATACCCTACACTTTATACCCTACACTCTACACTCTATACCTTACACTCTATACCCTACACTCTATACCCTACACTCTATACCCTACACTCTACACTCTATAACCTACACTCTATACCCTACAGTCTACACTCTACACTCTATACCCTACACTCTATACCCTACACTCAATACCCTACACTCTATACCCTACACTCTACACTCTGTACCATACACTCTATACCCTACACTCTACACTCTATACCCCACACTCTATACTCTACACTCTACACTCTATACCATACAGTTTATACCCTACACTCTATACCATACATTCTATACCCTACACTCTATACCCTAGACTCTATACCATACACTCTACACCCTACACTCTATACCCTACACTCTGTACCCTACACTCTATACCCTACACCCTACGCTCTGTACCCTACACTCTATACCCTACACTCTACACTCTATACCGGACACTCTATTCCATACACTCTATACCCTACACTCTATACCCTACACTCTATACCCTACACTCTATACCCTACACTCTACACTCTATAACCTACACTCTATACCCTACAGTCTACACTCTACACTCTATACCCTACACTCTATACCCTACACTCAATACCCTACACTCTATACCCTATACTCTACACTCTATACCATACACTCTATACCCTACACTCTACACTCTATACCCTACACCCTACGCTCTATACCCTACACTCTATACCCTACACTCTACACTCTATACCGGACACTCTATTCCATACACTCTATACCCTACACTCTATACCCTACACTCTTCACTCTATAACCTACACTCTATACCCTACAGTCTACACTCTACACTCTATACCCTACACTCTATACCCTACACTCAATACCCTACACTCTATACTCTACACTCTACACTCTATACCATACAGTTTATACCCTACACTCTATACCCTAAACTCTATACCATACACTCTATACCCTACACTCTATACCCTACACTCTATACCATACACTCTACACCCTACACTCTATACCCTACACTCTGTACCCTACACTCTATACCCTACACCCTACGCTCTATACCCTACACTCTATACCCTACACTCTACACTCTATACCGGACACTCTATTCCATACACTCTATACCCTACACTCTATACCCTACACTCTAATCCTTACACTCTACACTGTATACCCTACACTCTATACCCTACACTCTATACCATTCACTCTATACCCTACACTCTACACTCTACACTCTATTCCCTACACTCTATACCCTACACTCTATACCCTACACTCTATACTCTATACCCTACACTCTATACCCTACACTCTACACTCTATACCCTACACTATATACCGTACACTCTAATCCCTACACTCTACAATCTATACCCTACACTCTATACCCTACACTCTATACCCTACACTCTACACTCTATACCCTACACTCTATACCCTACACTCTATACCCTACAATCTACACTCTATACCCTACAATCTATACCCTACACTATATACCCTACACTCTATACCATACACTCTATACCCTACACTCAATACCCTACACTCTATACCCTACACTCTATACCCTACACCCTACACTCTATACCCTACACTCTATACCCTACACTCTACACTCTATACCCTACACTCTATACCATAAACTCTATACCCTACACTCTATACTCTACACTCTAAACTCTATACCATACACTCTATAGTAACATAGTAACATAGTTAGTAAGGCCGAAAAAATACATTTGTCCATCCAGTTCAGCCTATATTCCATCATAATAAATCCCCAGATCTACGTCCTTCTACACAACCTAATTGTATGATACAATATTGTTCTGCTCCAGGAAGACATCCAGGCCTCTCTTGAACCCCTCGACTGAGTTCGCCATCACCACCTCCTCAGGCAAGCAATTCCAGATTATCACTGCCCTAACAGTAAAGAATCCTCTTCTATGTTGGTGGAAAAACCTTCTCTCCTCCAGATGCAAAGAATGCCCCCTTGTGCCCGTCACCTTCCTTGGTATAAACAGATCCTCAGCGAGATATTTGTATTGTCCCCTTATATACTTATACATGGTTATTAGATCGCCCCTCAGTCGTCTTTTTTCTAGACTAAATAATCCTAATTTCGCTAATCTATCTGGGTATTCTAGTTCTCCCATCCCCTTTATTAATTTTGTTGCCCTCCTTTGTACTCTCTCTAGTTCCATTATATCCTTCCTGAGCATCGGTGCCCAAAACTGGACACAGTACTCCATGTGCGGTCTAACTAGGGATTTGTACAGAGGCAGTATAATGCTCTCATCATGTGTATCCAGACATCCTTTAATGCACCCCATGATCCTGTTTGCCTTGGCAGCTGCTGCCTGGCACTGGCTGCTCCAGGTAAGTTTATCATTAACTAGGATCCCCAAGTCCTTCTCCCTGTCAGATTTACCCAGTGGTTTCCCATTCAGTGTGTAATGGTGATATTGATTCCTTCTTCCCATGTGTATAACCTTACATTTATCATTGTTAAACCTCATCTGCCACCTTTCAGCCCAAGTTTCCAACTTATCCAGATCCATCTGTAGCAGAATACTATCTTCTCTTGTATTAACTGCTTTACATAGTATTGTATCATCTGCAAATATCGATATTTTACTGTGTAAACCTTCTACCAGATCATTAATGAATATGTTGAAGAGAACAGGTCCCAATACTGACCCCTGCGGTACCCCACTGGTCACAGCGACCCAGTTAGAGACTATACCATTTATAACCACCCTCTGCTTTCTATCACTAAGCCAGTTACTAACCCATTTACACACAATTTCCCCCAGACCAAGCATTCTCATTTTGTGTACCAACCTCTTGTGCGGCACGGTATCAAACGCTTTGGAAAAATCGAGATATACCACGTCCAATGACTCACCGTGGTCCAGCCTATAGCTTACCTCTTCATAAAAACTGATTAGATTGGTTTGACAGGAGCGATTTCTCATAAACCCATGCTGATATGGAGTTAAACAGTTATTCTCATTGAGATAATCCAGAATAACATCCCTCAGAAACCCTTCAAATATTTTACCAACAATAGAGGTTAGACTTACTGGCCTATAATTTCCAGGTTCACTTTTAGAGCCCTTTTTGAATATTGGCACCACATTTGCTATGCGCCAATCCTGCGGAACAGACCCTGTCGCTATAGAGTCCCTAAAAATAAGAAATAATGGTTTATCTATTACATTACTTAGTTCTCTTAGTACTCGTGGGTGTATGCCATCCGGACCCGGAGATTTATCTATTTTAATCTTATTTAGCCGGTTTCGCACCTCTTCTTGGGTTAGATTGGTGACCCTTAATATAGGGTTTTCATTGTTTCTTGGGATTTCACCTAGCATTTCATTTTCCACCGTGAATACCGTGGAGAAGAAGGTGTTTAATATGTTAGCTTTTTCCTCGTCATCTACAACCATTCTTTCCTCACTATTTTTTAAGGGGCCTACATTTTCAGTTTTTATTCTTTTACTATTGATATAGTTGAAGAACAGTTTGGGATTAGTTTTACTCTCCTTAGCAATGTGCTTCTCTGTTTCCTTTTTGGCAGCTTTAATTAGTTTTTTAGATAAAGTATTTTTCTCCCTATAGTTTTTTTTTAGTAGTGCAAATGCTTTCTTTTTACTGTTAATTGCCTGTCTTACTTCTTTGTTTAGCCACATTGGGTTTTTCCTATTTCTAGTCCTTTTATTCCCACAAGGTATAAACCGCTTACACTGCCTATTTAGGATGTTCTTAAACATTTCCCATTTATTATCTGTATTATTAGTTCTGAGGATATTGTCCCAGTCTACCAGATTAAGGGCATCTCTAAGCTGGTCAAACTTTGCCTTCCTAAAGTTCAGTGTTTTTGTGACTCCCTGACAAGTCCCCCTAGTGAAAGACAGGTGAAACTGTACAATATTGTGGTCGCTATTTCCTAGATGCCCGACCACCTGCAGATTTGTTATTCTGTCAGGTCTATTAGATAGTATTAGGTCTAAAAGTGCTGCTCCTCTGGTTGGATTCTGCACCAATTGTGAAAGATAATTTTTCTTGGTTATTAGCAGAAACCTGTTGCCTTTATGGGTTTCACAGGTTTCTGTTTCCCAGTTAATATCCGGGTAGTTAAAGTCCCCCATAACCAGGACCTCATTATGGGTTGCAGCTTCATCTATCTGCTTTAGAAGTAGACTTTCCATGGTTTCTGTTATATTTGGGGGTTTGTAACAGACCCCAATGAGAATTTTGTTACCATTTTTCCCTCCATGAATTTCGACCCATATGGACTCGACATCCTCATTTCCTTCGCTAATATCCTCCCTTAAAGTGGACTTTAGACAAGACTTTACATAGAGACAAACCCCTCCTCCTCTCCGATTTTTACGATCCTTTCTAAACAGACTGTAACCCTGTAAGTTAACTGCCCAGTCATAGCTTTCATCTAACCATGTCTCGGTTATTCCCACTATGTCAAAGTTACCTGTAGATATTTCTGCTTCTAGTTCTTCCATCTTGTTTGTCAGGCTTCTGGCGTTTGCAAGCATGCAGTTTAGAGGATTTTGTTTTGTTCCAATCTCCTCGCTGTGGATTGTTTTAGAAATGTTCTTACCTCCCTTCTGAGTATGTTTTCCTGGATCTTCTTTGTTCAAGTCTAATGTTTTTCTTCCCGTCCCCTCCTCTTCTAGTTTAACGCCCTCCTGATGAGTGTAGCGAGTCTTCTGGCGAATGTGTGTTTCCCAGGTTTGTTGAGGTGTAGTCCGTCTCTGGCGAGGAGTCCATCGTACAAGTAATTCACACCGTGGTCCAGGAATCCGAATCCTTGTTGTCTGCACCATCGTCTTAGCCAGTTGTTTGCATCAAGGATCCTGTTCCATCTCCTGGTGCCATGCCCGTCTACTGGAAGGATAGAAGACCCTACACTCTATACCATACACTCTACACCCTACACTCTATACCATACACTCTATACCCTACACTCTACACTCTATACCCTACACTCTATACCATACACTTTACACCCTACACTCTATACCATACACTCTACACTCTATACCCTACACTCTATACCCTACACTCTACACTCTATACCCTACACTCTATACCCTACACTCTATACCCTACACTCTAATCCCTACACTCTACACTCTATACCCAACACTCTATACCCTACACTCTAATCCTTGCACTCTACACTCTATACCGTACACTCTCTACCCTACACTCTATACCCTACACTCTATACCATACACTCTGTACCCTACACTCTATACCCTACACTCTACACTCTACACTCTACACTCTATTCCATGCACTCTATACCCTACACTCTATGCCCTACACTCTATACCCTACACTCTACACTCTACACTCTATACCCTACACTTTATACCTTACACTCTATTCCATACACTCTATACCCTACACTCTTACCCTACACTCTACACTCCACACTCTACACCCTACACTCTATACCCTACACTCTACACTCTATACCCTACACTTTATACCTTACACTCTATTCCATACACTCTATACCCTACACTCTATACCCTACACTCTACACTCCACACTCTATACCCTACACTCTATACCCTACACTCTATACCCTACACTCTATACCCTACACTCTACACTCTATTCCCTGCACTCTATACCATACACTCTATACCCTTTACTCTATACCCTACACTCTATACCCTACACTATACACTCTATACCCTACACTCTACACTCTATACCATACACTCTATACCCTACACTCTATACCCTACACTCTACACTCTATACCCTACAATCTATACCCTACACTCTATACCCTACACTTTATACCCTACACTCTATACCATACACTCTATACCCTACACTCTATACCCTACACTCTATACACTACACTCTACACTCTATACCCTAAACTCTATAACATACACTCTATACAGTACACTCTATACCTTACACTCTATACCCTACACTCTACATCCTACACTCTACACTCTATACCCTACACTCTATACCCTACACTCTACACTCTATACCCTAAACTCTATGCCCTACACTCTAATCCCTACATTCTACACTCTATACCCTACACTCTATACCCTACGCTCTATACCCTACACTCTATACCTTACACTCTATACCCTATACTCTACACCCTACACTCTACACTCTATACCCTACACTCTGCACTCTATACCCTACACTCTATGCCCTACACTCTAATCCCTACACTCTACACTCTATACCCTACACTCTATACCCTACGCTCTATACCCTACACTCTATACCCTACACTCTATACCCTACACTTTATACCCTACACTCTACACTCTATACCCTACACTCTATACCCTACACTCTATACCCTACACTCTATACCCTACACTCTATACCCTACACTCTACCTACACTCTACACTCTACCTACACTCTATACCCTACACTCTACACTCTATACCCTACACTCTATACCCTACACTCTATACCTACCACTCTATACCCTACACTCTATACCTCTACACTCTATACCATACACTCTATACCCTACACTCTACACTCTATACCCTACACTCTATACCCTACACTCTATACCCTACACTCTATACCCTACACTCTACACTCTATACCATACACTCTATACCCTACACTCTATACCCTACACTCTATACCCTACACTCTATACCCTACACTCTATACCCTACACTCTATACCCTACACTCTACACCTACACTCTATACCTACACTATACTCTACACCTATACCTACACTCTATACTCTCTACACTCTAACCTCTATCCTACACTCTACTCTATACTCTACACTCTATACCCTACACTCTACCTCTACACTCTATACCCTACACTTACCTACACTCTATACTCCTACACTCTATACCCTACACTCTATACCCTACACTCTATACCCTACACCTACACTCTATAGCCCTACACTCTACACTCTATACCCTACACTCTACACTCTATACCTTACACTCTATACCATACACTCTATACCCTACACTCTACACTCTATATCCTAAACTCTATAACATACACTCTATACAGTACACTCTATACCTTACACTCTATACCCTACACTCTACATCCTACACTCTACACTCTATACCCTACACTCTATACCCTACACTCTACACTCTATACCCTACACTCTATGCCCTACACTCTAATCCCTACACTCTACACTCTATACCCTACACTCTATACCCTACGCTCTATACCCTACACTCTATACCTTACACTCTATACCCTACACTCTACACCCTACACTCTACACTCTATACCCTACACTCTATACCCTACACTCTACACTCTATACCCTACACTCTATGCCCTACACTCTAATCCCTACACTCTACACTCTATACCCTACACTCTATACCCTACGCTCTATACCCTACACTCTATACCCTACACTTCATACCCTACAATCTATACCCTACACTCTACACTCTATACCCTACACTCTATACCCTACACTCTATACCCTACACTCTATACCCTACACTCTATACCCTACACTCTACACTCTATACCATACACTCTATAGCCTACACTCTATACCATACACTCTACACGCTACACTGTATACCATACACTCTATACCCTACACTCTATACCCTACACTCTATACCCTACACTCTATACCCTACACTCTACACTCTACACCCTACACTCTATACCATACACTCTATACCCTACACTCTACACTCTATATCCTACACTCTATTCCATACACTCTATACCCTACACTCTATACCCTACACTCTACACTTTACACTCTATGCAGTACAATCTATACCCTACACTCTATACTCTATACTCTACACCCTACACTCTATACCTTACACTCTATACTCTACACTCTATACCCTACACTCTAATCCCTACACTCTACACTCTATACCCTACACTCTATACCCTACGCTCTATACCCTACACTCTATACCCTATACTCTACACTCTATTCCCTACACTATATACCCTACACTCTATATCCTACACTCTATGTCCTACACTCTGCACTCTATACCCTACACTCTACACTCTATACCGTACACTCTATACCATACACTCTATACCCTACACTCTACACTCTATACCCTACACTCTACACTCTATACCCTACACTCTATACCCTACACTCTATACCCTACACTCTACACTCTATACCCTACACTCTATACCCTACACTCTATACTCTACACTCTATACCCTACACTCTATACCCTACAATCTATACCCTACACTCTATACCCTACACCCTACACTCTATACCCTACACTCTATACCCTACACTCTACACTCTATACCCTACACTCTATACCCTACACTCTATACCCTACACTCTATACCCTACACTCTATACCCTACACCCTACACTCTATACCCTACACTCTATACCCTACACTCTACACTCTATACCCTACACTCTATACCATACACTCTATAGCCTACACTCTATACCCTACACTCTACACTCTACACTGTATACCATACACTCTATACCCTACACTCTATACCCTACACTCTATACCCTACACTCTACACTCTACACCCTACACTCTATACCATACACTCTATACCCTACACTCTATACCCTACACTCTATACCCTAAACTCTACACTCTACACCCTACACTCTATACCATACACTCTATACCCTACACTCTACACTCTATACCCTACACTCTATTCCATACACTTTATACCCTACACTCTATACCCTACACTCTACACTTTACACTCTATACAGTACAATCTATACCCTACACTCTATACTCTTTACTCTACACCCTACACTCTATACCCTACACTCTATACTCTACACTCTATACCCTACACTCTACACTCTACACCCTACACATTATACCCTACACTCTATACTCTATACCCTACACTCTATGCCCTACACTCTAATCCCTACACTCTACACTCTTTACCCTACACTCTATACCCTACGCTCTATACCCTACACTCTATACCCTATACTCTACACTCTATTCCCTACACTATATACCCTACACTCTATACCCTACACTCTATGCCCTACACTCTACACTCTATACCCTACACTCTACACTCTATACCTTACACTCTATACCTTACACTCTATACCATACACTCTATACCCTACACTCTACACTCTATACCCTACACTCTATACCATACACTCTATACCCTACACTCTACACTCTATACCCTACACTCTATACCCTACACTCTATACCCTACACTCTACACTCTATACCCTACACTCTATACCCTACACTCTATACTCTAAACTCTATACCCTACACTCTATACCATACACTCTACACTCTATACCCTACACTCTATACCCCACAATCTATACCCTACACTCTATACCCTACACCCTACACTCTATACCCTACACTCTATACCCTACACTCTACAATCTATACCCTATACTCTATACCATACACTCTATACCCTACACTCTATACCCTACACTCTACACTCTACACTGTATGCCATACACTCTATACCCTACACTCTATACCCTACACTCTATACCATACACTCTATACCCTACACTCTACACTCTATACCCTACACTCTATTCCATACACTCTATACCCTACACTCTATACCCTACACTCTACACTTTACACTCTATACCCTACACTCTATACCCTACACCCTACACTCTATACCCTACACTCTACACCCTACAATCTATACCATACACTCTATACCCTACACTCTATACTCTATACCCTACACTATACACTCTATACCCTACACTCTACACTCTATACCATACACTCTATACCCTACACTCTATACCCTACACTCTGCACTCTATACCCTACAATCTATACCCTACACTCTATACCCTACACTTTATACCCTACACTCTATACCCTACACTCTATACCCTACACTCTATACCCTAAACTTTATACCCTACACTCTATAATACCCTAAACTATATACCATACACTCTATACCATACACTCTATACCGTACACTCTATACACTACACTCTATACCCTACACTCTACACTCTATACCTTACACTCTATACCCTACACACTATACCCTACACTATACACTCTATAACCTACACTCTATACCCTACAGTCTACACTCTACACTCTATACCCTACACTCTATACCCTACACTCAATACCCTACACTCTATACCCTACACTCTACGCTCTATACCATACACTCTACACCCTACACTCTACACTCTATACCCCACACTCTATACTCTACACTCTATACCATACACTTTATACCCTACACTCTATACCATACACTCTACAACCTACACTTCATACCATA